>NC_056730.1:1124038008-1124233008 GCF_019279795.1 Protopterus annectens | reverse complement strand
CAGTTATAAAAATAACTGCAAACTAGTACATTTTTTCAGCAGTACTTACAGATGATGTCACATAAGGATAAGGAGGAACATAATGCATCTTGTAAGTTGTTTCCAGATGCCTAAAACAAAGTATTGCAAGCAATTAGTTCTTGAGAAAATACTAGCTTCATTCATTTTTTTATGGTTCACATTTTGTGCTGCTTTTATCCCTTGGAAATACTCTATCAAACAGCTGCAAAGATTTGTCTTGATGAAGATGTGCCTTGATGAAGACAGGCTGTTATAACTGCAGGTGGTCTGCATGTTCTTTAAAAAATATCCACTTTATAGGATGTAAGTTACTCTTAATTATAGTCACGCTTTAACAGCTTTTACTCCACTGGGAATGAACCATAAAGTGTGAGGCTGAAAGCCTTAAACAGAAGTAAATGTAAGACCTACAGTGGACTGGCAAACTTTGATGATTTTATAATTGCCATTGCCATGTAACAAGCAACGAGATGGCAGTGTTTCCCATCACATAACTCATTATGTTGACAAACAGTGCAACATGTCAGTTAGAAAACTAACCTTAGTGGTGTTCTACATAGGGTAAAGGACTGCTTTAAAACTGTGTTGAATCTGCTTTTTCTCTCTCTGCTGAAAATATTCTTAAGTTCTGTCAAAGAATCTATAGGTCACAATGGTAAAGAGACTACACAGTAAGGGAATTCAGGGTAGGGTAAGTTAAAATAATTTGTTGCCTAAAATGTGAAGACTGCGATACCAGTATGAATACTGTAAGCAGATTCAGCACTGGCATAGAACAGGTGAACATGAGAAAATAAAGTACAAGTAGTCACAAAAAGAAAATACAATCAAGAGAAGGCCTTCCTAAGAAAGCAGAAATTGCTCAGTTGAAGAACCAGACAATAATACACTTGGCATACCTCTCAATTGTACAGATTTTTGCAGAACGTTCAGATTTTTGCCTCATATTTTGGTTCATTTTTCATAAAATTGTAGTTTTCTGGCAAATTAGTGGCAAATCATAAAGCATTAAAGTTAGAAAATAATGACAGACATTTGAGTTTGACTTTATAACCTTCAGAAAATTCATGCTAATGCAAAGCCTGTTATTCTATCATCTTCCTAAGTTTGTAAGAGAATATTTAAAAATTGTCTCTATTTCTGGGGCTTTGTCCAGATTTCTTGCCCTAACAGGTTGAGAGGTATGGTGGGTGAGTGATCAATGCAATACTTTTTGTTTTATTTTATTTGTTTATTACTTCCTGACTAGCCAGACTGGATCACAAGGTCCCAGTTTTAGTCATGACTAGTTGCAATATGTAGTTAAAAAGAAATTATAACTATATAATAAAATAAACCAAAATAAAATAAGTTTTATGCATTGTAAAATAAACATCTGCCATAATTATTAGTCCTATAAAACTCTAAATTTATACAAAACAAATGGAGTAGTCACATATATTGGAATCTAGTAATAAATGAAAGTATACACATTATTGTACTTGCTTTAAGAGGGTCATTGCAGCTTATCTGCTGAAATATGAGTCTGAAATGATTGACAAAGTGTAAGTTTCAGGTCTGGTAACAGATATAAGATGATTCTTCAGGGAGTAGCAAAGAAATAGGGAAAAGTTTGCGTACCAAATAAGAACTGTTACACTACTGTAAGAACAGAAATTGGTTACAATGCTTGGGTAAGTGGGCTGGGATCCCATTGTACATTTGAGGACTGCAATTTTAATCCCTGGACCAATAGGAATTTAAATGTGATTACTGGGAAATAACATCCTAACTCCAAAATATCTGTGTGCTGGAAGGTTCTCTGATGTACACCAGAGTTTGTTATATAGAAGAAGCAAGGGTGTGGGTGCAGCACTCCAGAGCGATGATTAAGGGGTATCATACACATTTTAGATTTAACTGAGTTCACACTTTGCTGTTATATTCTGAGGATCACACCTTTTCAGAGTTTTGAGACTTACCCTGAAGAGTGTAAGGTGCCATTGGATCATATATATTAAATATGCACTATTTATATTGGCCAGACCAGCATATGTGGTATCATATATGTGAGCTCCTGTATGATAGTATTGTTCCAGCGCATCACACAATAACGATGCAATAACAGGAAAGAAAATCATTCAAAATACAATTTTTGTATACTTATGAGTTCAGACATGTAAATGAAAATAATTTTAGTACATAACTGATTTTGCTTCTGAGGAATGAATTTCAGAAGACTGACATATAAAGCACTACGACACAGGTAAACTATTGTTATTCTTTATTACATTTTATTAACAATAGAAAAAAATGGAAAATAAACCATTACAAAAGAAAAAATACTAGGAAAAAATGCTTAAAAAACACATAAAATGATTAAACACCTAAGACGTTATTCAGCATAAGATTTATCCAGTAAGCACTTTCGTCTCTGTAGTGAGACTTCTTCAGACTGAATGATAGTTAAATCCTAAATGCGTATATACACAAAGCTAATTGAATAATCAAACAATTAGTGCTTTATTTTCTTTCTCTTTAAAAACACTTAGAAATTTTCCCTGTCACTTAAGCCGGGAGGGTAACATGCATCCAGCCTAACCTGCCAGATGTACTCCCTCAAGTCTAGCTCATCTTCAGCATTTAAAACATTGTCATAATTACAAATCTTGTCTAAAATAATCACTTTAAAATCTGCTTTACAATTATTTATTTATTTTATTTATTTATTTACATTTGTTTACCGGGAAAGCCCGACTGGACACAGGTCCATTTTCAGCGGAGGCCCGGGGAGAAAAGCTCCACAGTATAATAGAATGCAGTACATGAGAGAACAAAATATAGAACATGCAACTGATTTTAATACATAATAGGTTAGAAGTTAACAGTTTTAGTACAGTAGACAGTCATTGAGGTACATAGTAAAAAGATTAAGGTACATAGTCAAAAACTTAAAAAAAAATTTTTTTTTTTTTTTTTTACCCAGTATCTGGGTTTACAAGCTTTTTAGGGCAAATCTGTTTATACTTATCTGAACATGTGACACACAATTAGATTGGTATGGATTAACCTGGAGTGTAACATGAGCATAGCCAGTTAGTTAAGTAGTGGGTTTTAAGGAGTTTTTTGAAATGATTGAAGGAGGTGGTAGAAGTTATATGGACTGGTAGTGTGTTACTGTTATTAAAATGTCTACTGAGAGCATTTATCATTTTTGGTCTGAACTGCATACAAATGTTCATACACTCTCGACTGAAGCGCCCTAGTAGTTCTGACAATATAAAAAGCATCACATGAAACACAAAAATTAAGCAGACCACAAACCGATTTGCAAGTATATCTTCCTCTTAACTGAAAATTTGTTAATGGTTACTTCAGTAATTACTGTGTATAAATAAAAACAAAACTTACAATTGTAACACCTGAACATTCCTATTCTAGACAACTCAGTTTAGCCTGAAAGACATTTTTAAAACTTTTTGCTTTTTTGTTAACAAAACATGGCTTTTCCCCTACAACGTTTTTGTCATAAGGAAAACTACTTAATATCTTCCAATTTTCTGATATAATACTTTTAATAGCCCTATCATCTACACTACCAGTGACTTGCATACCAGTGGTATATTGTACCTTATTTTCTATTTTATCCCTAACATTGTCTCTTTGACCCCTCATTTCATGTTAGTTTTATATGATTGCAGCAGATGTTTCTTAGTGGACCCAGGACTTCTGTTGGTGACATACCAATGAAGTAATGAAATGAGGGCAGGACAATGGTTAAATAGAAGTTTATACTTGAAGATGTGGTAGTTATTAGCAAAGGACATCCATTTCAAGTTGATAAGAATATTGTTAGTATAGGGTTTTCTTCCTTGCTGAGATGCAAATTTGACTATTACGTTTTATGCAGCTCCAATATGTATTTTGCATATTTTTGTTGACAGACTATCATTAGAGAATACCAATGTCTCTACTGTATAAGGAAACAACCAATACATACAATTATTACAACTTCTCTTCATATCTATGCCATTAACTATTAATTGTTTATAATTGTACATATTTAATGTTTTTGATTGAATTTTGACTTGTAACTCCATCAATGTATATAATGTATATATTTTAGTGTTTTAAGACAGGCCATCTGACTTGCAAATCCTCTTGAGTTTGGCTCCATATACATGATGGCATTACACCTTTAAATGTCTTCTTATTTGTGCCATACAGTTACTGTTGTTGTTACTTAGTCTCTGTGCTTGAGTCATGGTTGAAAAGGATTCTCAAACTAGCTCACTTACCAGGTTAACAAACAGAAAGTATATAATAAATAAACATAAGAACATATAGATATAATAAAAAAAAATCAAAGAGCCTACAAGGCATCATCTATTACACAGAGTGAATGCAACTCATTTTTAAAGGGGTCTACTATAGTGCATGTATTTTTATCAAAGCAGAGAGCAGACTAAAAGGCATTTCTTAGCTAAAAACCTACCCCACCAGCCCCGGCCTTCAGCAAAAGAAAAAATAATTACCTTTTCTGAATTCTTTGCTCTTTGACACATCATCATCAGCAAGCCCCCTTTTTCCCAGTTTTAACATGGGGACAGGATATCATGTCAACTGCCACCATCTATCTCTTGATTCAATGCCATCTCTTACTATCTTTGTCAGTCATGCCTGGCTGTCACAGGTCTTGTCTCGCACAATCCATCCACCACTTTGTTGGGTGCCCTTATTTCCTCTTGTCTTCTTTCTATCTGTCATAAATCATCTTCAACAAATTGTCTTCTGCTTTTCTGTACATGTACCCAAACCATTGCAATCTATTATCTTTGACCGTCTCTGACATTGGAGCTACTTTGCCTTCTGCTCTTTTCTCCTCATTCTTCATATGTCTCACAATGTGCATCCTACCATTCATCACCTGGAGCTTCCTCAAATGCTATTCATTTACTGCCCAGGTTTCTATTCCATACAGAAGTACTGGTCACACCACTGTTTTATACGGGTCCCTATTAAATTATTGAACGTTTCAAAGTTCGAATGTCATATGGTCGACACCATATGATTGAACTTTGAAAAGTTCGAAGATGAAAGGCAATGGCTCCGTATGCACAGAATGGGAAAATTTCCCTTTTCTGCACTGAAGTGCGGTCGCGGAGTTGGTATATTTAAGTAGCAGGGTGTGGGGGTGCATCCCCCCCCACATGGGGGAGCAGGGGGGCTTGATCTCCTGCTCAGAGCATTAAGGTAAGTGTTTTTTTTTTACGTTTTTATTATATATTCGAAGATTCAATTTTCCCTCATATGTTGTCGAACATATGAGGTTCGAAATTTTGAAGCTTCGAATATATAATATAGACCCTTTTATACATCTTACTTTTCAGCTTCTTTGACATTTTTCTGTCAAACACTAGCAGTGACACTCTGAAACAGCTAGCTGCAGCCTCTCTGTCTCTAGCTTTGATCCCTTCACTCAAACTTCCCTTCCCCTCAACTCAACCACCCCTCCTAGATACTTGAAGCTGTTAACCTCTTCCACTATCTTCCCTTCTATCTCAGTTCTCAGGTTTTTTTTCTGATTTCTCCATTTGCTGCCATTGCAGCGGTCTCATACATACTGAGTTTCTTCCCATGTGCCTTCAGTTTTTATGTTCCATTCCTCTACCCTTTGCTGAAGTTCTTAATCACAGCCTGCCTGTAATGCCACATCATCTGCATATAGCAGCTTTGTTGATCTGTCCCCTCCAACCTGTTTGCTAATGTAGTCCATTACCAGTATAGGAAGCAGTGGGCTTAGAGCTAAATCCTGATGCACACCCATTTTCCACTGGGAACCCCTCTGTGAGACTGAACATTGTTCTTACTCAAGTCATTGTGACACTGGACATAGCTAACACCAATTCTGCTATTGTTTCTGGGACTTTAAACCAGTGCAGGACTGCCAAAATAAGCTTTCTTGGAACCTTATTATATGCTTTTTCCAAGTCTAGGCATCTCCAGATAGATATTTTACTCAACTGTAGATTCTTCTCAACTATCTGTCTCACTGCAAACATCAGGCTGGTTGTGTTGTATCCAGATATAAATTCAAAATGCTCAAATCCAATCTTATTTTCTACCACTTTGCATATCTGTTTATCAATCACCCTTTCCAGAACTTTCATACAGTGTGATAGGAATTTGATACTGCTGTATTGCCCACAGCTGTGGATGCCCCCTTCGTTCTTGTACACTGGCACTATTATACTTATTCTCCAGTCATCTGGGATATTCCATTTTCTCCATACTACTGTAAATACACTCAGGAGCCATTTCTCCCCTATCTTGCCCAACATCTCAATTGTATCTGCTGTGACCTCATCTGACTCTGCTGCTTTCCCTGACTTTATTTTCCTTAGTATTGTTCTTACTTCTTCTAGGGTGGGCTCCCCCTCTTCTTTCATTGTAAGCTGTTGTCTGGAGCGGTACAGCTTCTGTGGGGTTTTCTTCATTCAGAAGCTGTAGAAGTATGCCTTCCATCTGCCTTTGACATCCTGTGGAATGGTGAGCAGGTTGCTGCTGGCATCACTTATGAAGGATGTCTGACTATCTTTTATCTTTCTGTCTTTGCCTTCTACCTGATAGAGTTTATTTGTGACATTTACTGAGTCAATTTCCAGAAGCTAGTAGAGTGCTACTGATGCCTTGTTCTTTGCTATTTCAACTCCTCTCTTAGCCTTTCTGTTAGCCAATCACTATTACATCTTAGCCTGGTTAATCTTTTGTTGTCTCACACTTTTTCATGTGCTCCTTCTTTCTTCTAATGATTTCCTAGACATCTGCATTTAACCACCAGCTTCCCTCCCCTATGTATTTTATTTCCATACCTGGCTTGGCCGTATATCTGTTCTATAGTTCTCATATGTGTTATTTTGAGGTGCTATCATTCTTCTTCTTCAGCTTCACCTATTTCTTCTTCTTCCTGAAGTGCTAGAGCCCTGTGTAATTCCTTAAATTCTTGTGCTTTCTTTACAGTCAACTTTCAGGCCTTCAGCTTAGTCTCTGTCAACCTTAAAGCCTTTTCTGACCACTGCTTGCAGCTATTATGGCAACCAGTGTTTTATGCAGTGGGATGACTATTTCATTGGTAATATCTTTGCAATTACTTATTCTACTGCAGTGCTCTTTCCTTATTAGGAGGAAATCTACCTGTGTTGCATGTTGGCCACTCTTTGTGGGATCATGTGACTGTCTCTCTTACTGAACCATGTTTTGGCCACCATTAAGCCATTTGCCATACAAAAGTCTAGAATGGCCTCTCCTTTATTCCTGTTGCCTCACCCATGTTGACCTATATAGTCCTCATATCTTGTGTTCTGTCTATCTTGATATGTGCATTCAGGTCACCCATTATCAACAACAATTTTGTTTTGCCCTGCTTTAACTAGCAGGTCCTGCAACTGCTGCCTGATGGCACTGCTTTCCTCACTATCACAACCCTTCTCTGGGGCATAGACAAATTATGAATACTGCCCTATTCTTACAATGTAGTCTGATTGCCATGCATGTCACTAATTCTGATGACATCCATCGCTGTTTTTAAAAGTTTCTCCCTCCCCACAGTTCCCATACCATTTCTAGTCCATCTTCTTCAAGAGTAGTAGACTCTTGCTTTGCTGCACTGTTCTTCCATCTTGTCTCCTGGCTACATAGGATGTCTAGCCTCCTCCTTACCTTCATATCATCCATGTACAATCTGTATTCTGTAAGTGAATCTACATTGAGTGTAGCAATTCTTAGTTCATGTTTGGCAGGTTGATTGGTTTTATGTCCAGCTTTCACTCAACTCAGCTATCTCGGGTAACCAAACTGGGCAACTGGACACTGCTTATTGGCCCAAGTCTGCTGGGCTTTATGGTTGCCACACAATGGGCAACAAGGGCATAGACACCCCTTCCACCATTAGCATGGGTCCTTCGTGTAGATCAGAACAGGCCGGGTCCTTAACCTCATCACGGAAATACCCATGGCCATTCATGATGACATTAGTCGATGCGACAGAATCACCTACAGTCAGTTCTTACATCATCAAATGGCTAGCCCTGACATGATGGACAGTCTGTAATCCATATTCGCCTATCTAGAAGATACTGTGCACCACAGCTGATACTCAAAACAGTTGGTCTCTACAACTCTTCCCCTTGTAGGAACATTCAAAAGTCTGTGCTGCTGCCCACAACTCCAATCTTAGCGGAGATACAGATTTGGATATTTTATTGTATGTAAATGACTGTTTCAGGTAGATGATGGATATAGTAAAACAAAGGAAGCATGGTATTTGTTTATTGCTTTCTCCATTTTAGGAGTTATATTGCTATGCTTTGCCATGTTTCATATCTGTATATTCTTATGTTGAACTTAAATGGCATAAATGTTGATCTTCTCTAGTGATAGTCTGTCGGCATGGCCATCCAATATAAAATGGAATCTGCACTCTATAAAATAGCTAAATTTACATCAAACTATTGTACAGACCAATATTCAACACTGTGAATTGACTTTTTAGCTGACTTTTGGTCATTTTGTGATTATAACAAATGCATTTTTAGAAGACCAGATAGAACTCTGAAATCCTTCAGATCGCCAGTGCATAAATATTGACTTTCATGAGCCAAATTAAGTTTTCAAGTAAAAAAGTTAACCATTGAATTCTCTAGCATGAAAATAGTAGTGAAACACTGGATCTCAAACTGTGGTACTTATATGGACAGTACTGTATTAAAAGATCTTCAGTAGTGACAGTCCAGCAAAGACGAGAGGTGCATCTTGGAAGATAAGCACTGAGACTAGAATCCAAACGTTATCATAAGAACCTCAAGAAATGGCAGGCATGGCAATGCATCTCTTTGTTGTGAAATCAATTTATGCAATGCTTCTATTTAATCTCTGTAAGCTTCCCTTGGAACGGATATGCTGGCTGGAAAAAATATATATCATCATTACTTCCTGGGGAAAACTTTCAAAAGGGCAGGGTCCTTTTATGCCACTGACCATGCATACACAGTAGGTATTATAACTTTGGAATATGTAGTATGACATCCATTTTTTGTGAGACAAAGTCCAAATTCAGAAAAGTAACCTTGGAGCATTGGATTAGCAACAACATATGCAAAAATCTTTCCTGTCATGCCTGTTCAGTTATGCACAGACAAGGTATCAACATCTGTCCTAAATGATGTGGATTCACCTAGCATCCTATGTGTTTGACATTCTGAACATCTGAACAGGAAAATAAAGGACCACAACGCAATGGCCTGCTGTCACCTCTTTGGGGTAACTGTAACCCTTGTTATGCTATGTATTCAGACCACTGTAAAATGAAAGACCAACATTTTAGGCAGCAAGATAACTACATACCAGTCAGATGTTGTGTTTAGAAGTATGCTTGTGCATCTATGCAGGTGAGACTGTGGGGACTACATAGGGCATATTCTCATAAATTCCATCAATGTGTGCAGTGGAATGGAAGAATATAGTATAAACAATCCCCTAAACTTGTGCAGTTATAATAGCCTTGGCCCCAGTCAGCCAACTATTGCTTCCCTTAGAAGGAGGGTAATATGAGAGAAATAAATGTGCCTATGCTGTGCTGGATATTGCCAGGCTAATAACAGCAAAAACATGGGGAATGGGAAACATAAAATAGAATAATATTTCGTGTCTTGGGCTGAATGGCACTTACAGGATCATTATTTTGGACCATCCCAAATTACCCATTTCTGAAACAGCAGAAAGTTCTGGTGGATGAGATCCCTAGAAAAATAGTTCTACATATAAGTAAAGTAAAGTAAAAACTTTATTGTCATTCAAAACCATACAGCACAGCGCACAGCAGAAAGAAATTAAAATTCTCTAAGCTCATGTGCAACAAAAAAAATATAACAATACACATAACTAAAGCACAGTGACACAGCAGCAACAACAATACAACAGAGTCCAAGCCAGGCCATCCAAAGGCACTGAATCTGCTGAAACCATACTCTGCTCATCCCAGTGGCAATTGCCATGACCACTGCCATCCTCACCATCCATACCATGCACACTGTTGCCAGTTCCATCCTCACACCAGCAAAGTCTCAGTCCCAATCCATCCTTCGATTCCCTCCAGTCCTGCTTCCTGCACTTGGCGCACTTCCATCACCTGAGGGCCCCAACAATTACCCCAACCACAGCACTCCACTCTATACTCACTGAGAATCGCCAGCTCCATCCAACAGCCCCAGCTACTTCTCAAGTCCTGGACCAGTCCTCAACACATAGAATCCAAAGGAACCAACAAAAATACAATCCATCAGTCAAGCTCCAATACCTGCCCTTGCCGCCACTGCCACCCCTAAAGGCCAAACAACAGCGGTCAACTGAGCGATTCCTTAGAGCAACGATCTTCAAAAACATGGTAAAAAACTCCAGAACATGTTGAAAAACAGCATTACTGCCAATACCATACCATACGACCACCCAACCAGCCAAAAGCCGCTCACAAAAACAGAAGACACACTGACAAGTCACAAAAAGGACATGAACTACACAATGAGAGCCAGAGTAGCCACAACCACACACGGCACCACCATCATGAGCCAATATAATAGTCTATGATCAAAAGACAACGGACTTGCGCGACAAAAGTTTAATTTAGTAGTAACAGGTATAAAAATCACAAAACCAAGTATCGGATAAGCGCTTTCGTTTGGCCCCTGCCAAACATTTTCAAACAGTCTACACATCACTTCCTGTCAATTAAATAATATTTCTCTGTGATGTAAGCAATTAAAAATGTTCAAAATATTAAAGAACCAGTGCACATACATAAATTAAAACCATTTAAAATAGTGTAATCAAACAATGTTCTATATATCGGACAAATGGCAAATAAATCATAAACATGTATATACTAAAAGAACATGTATATACTAAAGGAACAGCGTATAATGTGCGCTCGCACATTCAAACCCTTATGTCAAAAAATTTCAAAGAATGTATGAAAATGTTGTAAATATAGATTGCTTATGTCAACACAATACACTTAATAATTTGATTATGATCTTATACAATTTTAAGAAACATATATTCTCCCCATGATGTAACTGGAACTAACGGAGGAGTATATACATGGAGTTCTTAAAACATTGGTGGTAAGCCTTTATTTCTAAATCAAAGTAATCGCTGATTGAAACTTTTAATTTCCTTCCGTTTATGGGATTCTCAGTGTAAAGTACAAAAAATATGTATACTATACGTTGTGTATTATTTTTAAATTCCACATAATATCCAGCAGCTGGAGACAATGTGTGTGTTTATTTTTCCTTGTCTAGAATAAAATGGAGAAATAAAACACCAAAGTAGATATAAGTAAATGTAGTAACTATAATAACAAAGATGTTAATAATACACCTTATATTAGTTGTGTAAATAGATTTAAATAAATTTAAATGTAACCATAATAAACTTATAAATTTTAAATGTATGTAAATAAATATATATGTCATGTAGTCAATGTTAAATTAATTAATTAAAAATATTAAAAATGAAAATAAAAATAACTAGTTGATGTTGGCTTACTGTGTGAATATATTAAGGTATTAAAGTATACTATAAATATTACATGTAAATGTAACTAAAGACTGAATATTTCATGTGAAGTGTAAAATATAAAAATTTTTTTTAGTAAAAATTAAGTTAACTAATGAATTAATTGATAAATGTTGATAAGTTAATATAAAATATGTATATGTGGAATAAACCAATAAATAAATGAATGTGAATGAATTATGTGCGAGTTAGTTTATCTCGAAAGTGATTTTAGCTTTAAAATGCTGACAATAGATAAAGAGTTATTCAAACCTGGCCAATTATTTGCATTTAACCTTAGCTGCCATTCAAGTTCACGCCTTTCTAACAATAATTGCCACGCACCACCTCTAATATCTACTTTTAGGACATTCAATACTACAAATTTAAAGTTGTGAGATGTATTTATACTGATGTGTTTTGCTAAAGCATTTAATTCATTACCATCTCTTATAGCCCTTATGTGTTCACCTATACGTTCTTTCAATTTTCTTTCCGTTTTACCTATGTAAAACGTAGTGCAATTATTACATAAAGCACAATAAACAACTTTTTCACTATTACAACAAGCTTTTTCTTTTAAACAAATCTTAGTACCGTTTATCGTTACTTCATTTGTTTCAAACACGTAAGGGCAATGTTTGCATCTACCGCATTTAAATGTTTTGCCATGTATTGTGTTTGATGTGTTTTCCAAATAGTTTTTCAAATTCATGCCCTTTTTATATACTATAGATGGAATGAAATCAAACTGATGGTGTAATGATGCATCAGCCTTGATAATTTGCCAATTTTTCTTCAAGATACTGTTAATAAAACCACTATCAGTATTAAAAGTAGTAATAAAGCTCTTAGTAAAATTTGGGACTTCTGTGTGAAATGATGTTTCAATACTAGTTTGAATGGTGGATGTTTGAGTGTTAATTTCATTATCCAAATTTCCCATGTTGTTGGAACTTGATGTATTAGAAGTAGTTTTTACTATCTGATTTAATAAAGGTGTAAAATATGAATTATCTCTTTTGTTTACTACTTCATTCATAATGTTATTTATTAGTTTATCTGGGTAACATCTATTTTTAAACATATCACGTAAATTCAAACATTCAACTATAAAGTCATCTCTTTTACTAATCATTCTAGAGGCCCTAACAAAATGGCCTTTTAAAACAGCTCTTTTCTGAGTGTAAGGATGGCAGCTGTTAAAATGCAAAAAACTGTTACTATACGTTTCTTTGCGATATATTTTAGATGTAAACTCTCCTTTTATAGTATCCTTTTCTAATAATACATCTAAATAAGCTATAGAAGTGGCATTCGTTGTTGCTGTAAATTTTAAAAAAGTTGTTGTTAGATTAATGTATGTTAAAAATTCTTCTAACTTCTCATAACTTCCACTCCACAAAATAAATATGTCATCTAAGAAACGTAAATAAACTTTACAATAATGAAAAATGTTGAATTAAAAACATATTTTTTCTCCCATATGTACATTACTATGTTAGCGTAAAGGCCTCCACATGGGGACCCCATGGCTACTCCTTCATTTTGCAAATAAATATTGTTGTTAAAAATTATAAAATTGTTTCTTAAAATAATATCTAAGAGTTGATCAAACAAATTAATTCTAATTTGACTTAAGCCCTTTTCATACAAAAATAAATTAAACCAATCAATTCCCACATCATGTGGGATAACAGAATACAAATCTTTAACATCAATTGTAACAAATATACCATTTTCAATGTATTCAGTAGAACCAATTGTGAACAAAAAGTCCCATGAATCTTTCAATAAATGTTTTTCAGCATATATACTTTTTTAAATTACTATCAATGAATTTTGCTATAGGATTAGTAATGGAACCCTGTGCATCCACAATTGGTCTAAAAGGGGGTTTATTTAAGTCTTTATGGATTTTTGGAACTCCAAACATAGTTGGAGTCCTGGGGTAACAAATATTCATATAATTAAATTCGTCTATGTCTATGTATCCTTCAATAAATAAATCGTAAATGATACCTCTAATACGTCTATAAGCTACGTTTAGTTCGTTTATTGAACTCAATGTGTATGTATTACTGTTCAAAATATTTTCTAATGCTGTATTGTAATCATGAGTATTGAATATTGTCATCCCACCCCCCCTTGTCTGGTTTGATAAATCTAATGTTTTTTGTATCCTTTAACATGTTTAAAGTGTTGTATTCATTTTTTGTTAAATTGTAACTGTTGTTCTTTTTACCATATGCTTCAAGAGCATGAAAATCAAGTTCACACATTCTTTCGAATGTTTCCAATGTAGGGTGCAAAGGGGGGATTGTAAGAACTAGAAACATATAATGGTTTCATTACTTGCTCAGTATTGTGAAATACTAAACTTAAATTTAATTTTCTAACGAATATTTTCAAATCAACAATAGAATGCACAATATTCATATTTTTACTTGGAATAAACGTTTGACCTCGTGAAAACAAGTCACAACTGTTGTGATCAAAAGTAAAATCTGAATAGTTGTACACAATAAAATCTCCAGTAATGTTAGTGTATTTGATGGGCCTCTTATTTGATGGCATTTCACCCACTAACGCCCTCTCCAATGGCCCCTGTTGTAGTTGTTTCTCCCTCTGGAAAAAGTTCCGCGTGTGTAAGTATGATTGTGTGGCCCCCAATTTTTTTGATTTTGGTGTTGAAAAGTTTGTTGACGTTGTATTAATCTTTCGGATCTCCGGAGAGGTGGAAACGTTTCTGTCTCTAAAAAGTGTTATCTTCGAAGTCACACTCCTCAATCATATTTGAGTTACTGTTGTTATCATTTCCACTATCATAAGTTGTAATTTTTGCCCCCCATTGTTGAGAAATAGGGGGTGAGGGGTACGCCGTACCTTGCCCATAGGAAATGATGTCACGTTCTAGTTTTTTAAACTTTCTATCTTTTACATTTTTCATTTTTTCATCAATAGATTTGAAAATTCATTGGTAGTCAAAGTCATTGGTAGTAAAGGCTGGATAATTTTTTACTATTGTATTCAATTCATTAGCTTTTTTTGTCAATAATTCGATAGTCTTTTTATTATCACCTATGACCAAGTTGATGTAATCCATACCAAACTTGTCGAATAATTTAATTAAATCTATATGTAATGGTGAATTGGGGGCCACACAATCATACTTACACATGCGGAACTTTTTCCAGAGGGAGAAACAACTACAACAGGGGCCATTGGAGAGGGCGTTAGTGGGTGAAATGCCGTCAAATAAGAGGCCCATCAAATACACTAACATTACTGGAGATTTTATTGTGTACAACTATTCAGATTTTACTTTTGATCACAACATTTGTGACTTGTTTTCACGCAGTCAAACATTTATTCCAAGTAAAAATATGAATATTGTGCATTCTATTGTTGATTTGAAAATATTCGTTAGAAAATTAAATTTAAGTTTAGTATTTCACAATACTGAGCAAGTAATGAAACCATTATATGTTTCTAGTTCTTACAATCCCCCTTTGCACCCTACATTGGAAACATTCGAAAGAATGTGTTTACTTGATTTTCGTGCTCATGAAGCATATGGTAAAAAGAACAACAATTACAATTTAACAAAAAATGAATACAACACTTTAAACATGTTAAAGGATACAAAAAACATTAGATTTATCAAACCAGACAAGGGGGTGGGATTACAATATTCAATACTCATGATAACAATACAGCATTAGGAAATATTTTAAACAGTAATACATACACATTGAATTCAATAATCGAACTAAACATAGCTTATAGATGTATTAGATGTATAATTTACGATTTATTTATTGAAGGATACATGGACATAGACAAATTTAATTATATGAATATTTGTTACCCCAGGACTCCAACTATGTTTGGAGTTCCAAAAATTCATAAAGACTTAAATAAACCCCCTTTTAGACCAATTGTGGATACACAGGTTTCCATTACTAATCCTATAGCAAAATTAATTGATAGTAATTTAAAAAAGTATATATATGCTGAAAAACATTTATTGAAAGATTCATGGGACTTTTTGTCCACAATTGGTTCTACTGAATACATTGAAAATTATATATTTGTTACAATTGATGTTAAAGATTTGTATTCTGCTATCTCACATGATGTGGGAATTGATTGGTTTAATTTATTTTTGTATGAAAAGGGCTTAAGTCAAATTAGAATTAATTTGTTTGATCAACTCTTAGATATTATTTTAAGACACAATTTTATAATTTTTAACAACAATATTTATTTGCAAAATGAAGGAGTAGCCATGGGGTCCCCGTGTGGAGGCCTTTATGCTAACATAGTAATGTACACATGGGAGAAAAAATATGGTTTTAATTCAACATTTTTTCATTATTGTAAAGTTTATTTACGTTTCTTAGATGACATATTTATTTTGTGGAGTGGAAGTTACGAGAAGTTAGAAGAATTTTTAACATACATTAATCTAACAACAACTTTTTTAAAATTTACAGCAACAACCAATGCCACTTCTATAGCTTATTTAGATGTATTATTAGAAAAGGATACTATAAAAGGAGAGTTTACATCTAAAATATATTGCAAAGAAACGTATAGTAACAGTTTTTTGCATTTTAACAGCTGCCATCCTTACACTCAGAAAAGAGCCGTACTAAAAGGCCAATTTGTTAGGGCCTCTAGAATGATTAGTAAAAGAGACGACTTTATAGTTGAATGTTTGAATTTACGTGATATGTTTAAAAATAGAGGTTACCCAGATAAACTATTAAATAACATTATGAATGAAGTAGTAAACAAAAGAGATAATTCATATTTTAAACCTTTATTAAATCAGATAGTAAAAACTGTTTCTAATACATCAAGTTCCAACAACATGGGAAATTTAGATAATGAAATTAACACTCAAACATCCACCATTCAAACTAGTATTGAAACATCATTTCACACAGAAGTCCCAAATTTTACTAAGAGTTTTATTACTACTTTTAATACTGATAGGGGTTTTATTAACAGTATCTTGAAGAAAAATTGGAAAATTATCAAGGCTGATGCATCATTACACCATCATTTTGATTTCATTCCATCTATAGTATATAAAAAGGGCATGAATTTGAAAAACTATTTGGAAAACACATCAAACACAATACATGGCAAAACATTTAAATGCGGTAGATGCAAGTATTGCCCTTACGTGTTTGAAACAAATGAAGTAACGATAAATGGTACTAAGATTTGTTTAAATGAAAAAGCTTGTTGTAATAGTGAAAAAGTTGTTTATTGTGCTTTATGTAATAATTGCACTACGTTTTACATAGGTAAAATGGAAAGAAAATTGAAACAACATATAGGTGAACACATAAGAGCTATAAGAGATGGTAATGAATTAAATGCTTTAGCAAAACACATCAGTATAAATACATCTCACAACTTTAAATTTGTAGTATTGGATGTCCTAAAAGTAGATATTAGAGGTGGTGCATGGCAATTATTGTTAGAAAGGCATGAACTTGAATGGCAGCTAAGGTTAAATGCAAATAATTGGCCAGGTTTGAATAACTCTTTATCTATTGTCAGCATTTTAAAGCTAAAATCACTTTCGAGATAAACTAACTCACACATAATTCATTCACATTCATTTATTTATTGGTTTATTCCACATATACATATTTTATATTAACTTATCAACATTTATCAATTAATTCATTAGTATACTTAATTTTTACTAAGAAAAAATTTTTATATTTTACACTTCACATCAAATATTCAATCTTTAGTTACATTTATATGTAATATTTATAGTATACTTTAATAGCTTAATATATTCACACAGTAAGCCAACATCAACTAGTTATTTTTATTTTCATTTTTAATATTTTTAATTAATTAATTTAACATTGACTACATGACATATATATTTATTTACATACATTTGAAATTTATAAGTTTATTATGGTTACATTTAAATGTATTTAAATCTATTTACACAAATAATATAAAGTGTATTATTAACATCTTTGTTATTATAGTTACTACATTTACTTATATCTACTTTGGTGTTTTATTTCTCCGTTTTATTCTAGACAAGGAAAAATAAACACACACATTGTCTCCAGCTGCTGGATATTATGTGGAATTTAAAAATAATACACAACGTATAGTATACATATTTTTTGTACTTTACACTGAGAATCCCATAAACGGAAGGAAATTAAAAGTTTCAATCAGCGATTACTTTGATTTAGAAATAAAGGCTTACCACCAATGTTTTAAGAACTCCATGTATATACTCCTCCGTTAGTTCCAGTTACATCATGGGGAGAATATATGTTTCTTAAAATTGTATAAGATCATAATCAAATTATTAAGTGTATTGTGTTGACATAAGCGATCTATATTTACATTTTCATACATTCTTTGAAATTTTTTGACATAAGGGTTTGAATGTGCGAGCGCACATTATACGTTGTTCCTTTTGTATATACATGTTCTTTTAGTATATACATGTTTATGATTTATTTGCCATTTGTCTGATATATAGAAAATTGTTTGATTACACTATTTTAAATGGTTTTAATTTATGTATGTGCACTGGTTCTTTAATATTTTGAACATTTTTAATTGCTTACATCACAGATAAATATTATTTAATTGACAGGAAGTGATGTGTAGACTGTTTGAAAAAGTTTGGCAGGGGCCAAACAAAAGCGTTTATCCGATACTTGGTTTTGTGATTTTGTGATTTTTATACCTGTTACTACTAAATTAAACTTTCTTCGGGCAAGTCCGTTGTCTTTTGGTTTCTGGTTTAGTTTGATATTACTCTTATTATAATAGTCTATGATGTTTTGTAAGAGACAGCAATAAGCAAATATCACGTTTCCCTCATTTCACTATATTCAGCTTACCTAAACCAGCCATCTGTAGAGATGAATGACGAACCTTTTTGCTTTGTGTTATGAAGTAGTAAGCAAAAACAGAATTTGATAAAGTCCCTTGGAATGATACTCAGAGAAACACCTAGCAGCCTTGGCAGAAGTGAGGTGCAGGAAGTTTTACCACATGGCTGCTGGGGCATCAAGACTGATGTTGTTGACACCTGTACTGATTTAGCCCATGCAATCTTATCTAGGTCCGCCAGGTGATGTAAAGGATCACTTAAACTGAGTTTATGTTCCTCGGGACACTGAGATCTGGTTTATTTCTGACAAGCAAACCAGACCTCAAAAATAAGCACTCAAGATATTTGGTCTTATCAGTTTGATATGATAATATATAAAAATGTTTGGGGGTTACACAACCACTGACGGTATCCAATATACTGTAGAGACACCAGATTGTACAGGTCCATATTCAGAGCTATAAAAAGACTTTTCAGCTGACTTCTGGTCATGTAGCTATGATAACATACATTTCTTCATCATGTATTCACTCAATGTACAAATGCAATGAGTCACACAAGAAGAACTCATCAATACTCTAGTGTCAAGAAAGAATGGAGTCCTTTTCTTAAGTATTGGAAGAATTAAACTCTTTGGAAACTTGGGAAGAAAGGAGTGTAGCAAGATGTCACAACCACCTTGTATGTTTGCTGCGCTGCTTAACTATGGAATCTGCTAGACCATTGGTCTTAAGACTGTCCTTCTTCAAGTGACAGAGAAGTCCTTAAAACTCATACGCACACACGCACACACACACTACATATATGAAACAAGTGATATCTGACTTGGTACATTTTCTTTTACAACAGATTTGCAATAAAATACATCCACCCACTGGCTTTGATTCTTCCACATTTAGTCTGATCCTGGGTAGTACAGTTTCACATTCACATTCATTGCTGACTCACTGCTCGACTGTCCAGTTTGGCTCTTGGCTGAGTTGCTTTCTGTGCATGTTTGCATGTCCTGCCTGTGTTCTCTTAGGTTATGCTTGGTGTTTCATTTTCCACCCACACCCCAAAGAATGCTGATCTTCCAAAATGCCTATAAGTGGACATCCTCAGTGTGTGTTTGTGTGTGTGTGTGTGTGTGTGTGTGTGTGTGTGTGTGTGTGTGTGTGTGTGTGAGCGAGTGCCTGAGTATGCACTTGTGCATCCTGCAATGAGATGGTGCTCTGTCTATCTGAATATTAGGTTTTGCTGTCTTGTGCTTATTCAGTTTGGCAACAGGAGATATGAAATGCCCCCATATGACTCTCAATTGGATTAAGTGTGCATTCAGATAATGAACCAATTTAGCATTGTCACACATACAAAGAAAGGATTGTTGAACAGTTAACATTTTATGTACAGAAAATTTTCAGATTTGCTTGTGCCTCCCCTAAAATAGGTCTAGGCCTTCCAAAGGTGGTGAGCCTTCCAATTTGAGGAAATGCTATCCTGGAGTGCTAACACCTAGTTTGTGGTTTACATATGAAGTGTTTCACACCTGGCTTAAAATACAATATTATAAAAGCTATGTGTGAAATCTGAGTTTTTCAGAATATCTGTCAAGTTGTACAGCCAAGGCTACTTATTCTGAACACTGCCAATTTGTTCCACTGTAGTGAGTGGGCATATTATCAATACTTTTCATCACTCAGACTTCAGCAAGTGCTGTACTGTTTTTAAAATAAACAGGCTTCATTAAGTACAATTCTGTCCTGCTTCTCTTTCTAAATCAACTACTGCTGTACCAATTACAAGTTCTATGTCATACATGTAAATAATAATCGGGAACAAACTCATTAAAAACAATGGTAACTTTGTGGTAGGCAACAGACCTTACAAAAAAACAAAAAATAAAATAAGACAGTTGAACTATGGTCTAAATAAATGAAAACTAATGGAGGAGGATAATTCTTAAAAAATCTTTTTCTATCAATGTGATCTCTACCACTGAAGGCACTTCTAATAAACAACCTTTCCTTTGCCAATTAATTACAACATCACAGAATCACAGAATATACACAGATGATCAGTCCAGGAAACCATTTATGTCTTACCTGCTCTCACCCTTATAGGGCTCCTCCTGCTTCCAGGAGGGTACTACAGGTTAGACTGGAGGAGAATTTATTGATGACAATCCAGTAATTAAGGTCTATTTTAAAAGTAGCAAATACTTCACACTGATTGATATGTATAGGTTGCTTACCCCACAGATAGAATTCTATGCTTGGAGAGTAAACTGTCCTGCCAGTTTGTCATATTTATTTGTTGGTAGAGATTTAGACCTTTAGCACTGGTGATTGTGCAGGCATTCATTTTGTGGAGATGTAGAAGATCAACAAGCCCTACATCTTTCATGTCTCTAAAGGCAAAAAATAAACTGTTGAATAGGAGTCTATAAGAAACTATGGAAGTAGCAGTTAAAGTTTGTCTATAAAGTACATTTGTGTAAGAAGGTACAGTTGTGTAAGTAAACTTAGCATAACAGTAGATGTTTGAATGATCCCTGCTGCAGTAGCTTTAGCTATATGGGTTATATCTTGAACAGAATATAACAACCATCCAACTTCCAAAGCTTAAGAGCATCTTTATTGTAATTATACCAGTGACATCTTGAGCAGAGCTGTAGAAAATCAATGATCTGGGCACCAAGTCCTTCAGAGCTTTCATGCCAACTGAAAGAGGGAGGCAAGAGCCCCAAAAAGTGGCCAATTCCATAAGAAAGGAAAACCAATGACACCAGGACCAAAAGGGAGTTCCCACAGTCACTTTCAAAGAGTACTTCTGAATCTTCAGAATTACACTGGAAATCGGTGGAAATACATAAAGGAACATCCAGCCAGGAGAATGAAAATGCATCTGTTTTTCAGACCTGCCTCCATGAAGACCTGGTTCAGAATTTGTTTAGCTGTCTGTTTTGAAGAGTCAAACAGATCTATTTGAGGTGTTCCTACAACTGGATCAATTCCTGGAAGAGCCCTTCATTCAGTTTCCATTTATGGGGGTCTGTCTTGGTCCTGCTCAGTTTGTCTGCCACTAAATTTTGTCTGACAGAAAGTAAGATGCTTGGAGGGTTAAACCAAGTTGAAGAGCTACCTCCCAAACCATCAAAGCCAGTGTGCACAAAGAGTAATACAAGGTCTCCCACCTATTTGTTTATGTAAATCTTGTAGAGGTCCTGGGGACCACAGATGATGAAGAGATTTTATGCCATGGATCACAGCTAACACTTTTTTAACATTTATGTGCTTTGGTCTGTCTGATGACTTCCACAGGTACTGCACCTTTGCCTTGAATGAAACTGCACCCCAAGCAAAATCCGAGCCAACTACTTGGAACAGGAGGACAGGAAGGGGGAGACCTGGATTTTGAGCCATTTGCCATCTTCACCAGTGCAGTTCCTTTTTGACAAAACCCAAAACACATGTACCCAAATTCTCATCCCCTGGAATTTCTCAAATCAGAAATTCTGGGGGATGAAAATTTGGGTCCATGCGTTTTATAAATACCATTGAATTTTTCTTATGTGTAATCTGGCAAGAGGTATCATGTAAATCACAAAAGCCATGAATCCTAAGATCCTGGGATATTCTCTTGCTGAAATCTGAGAGTGCTTGGAGAAGCTCAGTAAAGTTTCTGGGTAAAATCCACCTTTTCCTAGGTAAGAAAAGCCTTTTGCTAAGAAATATCTAGAGGGCAGCCCAGAAACACAATCCTGTGTGATAAAGTCAAGGAGGATTTTTGAACATTTATGTACTATCCCAGAAAGGTAAGTAGAGAAAAAACCCACATTAAGGACTCCTGACATCTGGAAAAAGAAACTACAAAGATAAGGAAGTCATCTAAATAATGAACTATGCAAATGCCTTGCAGTCTTGTAATGAGCTTTCACTGTTGCTAGACACTTTGTAAGCACCCTTAGAGCTGTAGACAATCCAGCGGGTGATGTAGAGAACAGATAAGACCTAATCACTGATGAAATAAATAATGTTAGGCAAAGAAAAATAGAACACATTTAGGAAATTATGTATCTATTGTCTGCAAAGATCATTCAACCCCATATGAAACAAGATGATGCCCCTGACAACTTTGGCATTCTGGATGCAAGTACTCAGCAATCTGAGTTTGTTTAGAAGGAAACAAAAAATGAAAGAAAGGAAGAAGTTCACAACAAATAACAATGAAAAAAAAGAAACTGATTAATGACTGTAAAGGAAAGAGACTACTTACTAAAAATGACACTGCTTTGTTATGCAAGACACAGGGAATGATAATATTTTTCTATCTGAAAACCTTCAGTCTACAGAAAAAGGCATAATTTTTCCAAAAGAAAAAATAGAAAAAAAGAGGCAAGGGGCAGGTAAAAAAGAATAAATCAAAACTGAACCTGGAAGGGTTGAAGATCATTACTGTAAGAAAAAAATAAGAGAAAGACAGATGATGACTACATGGCTCAAGCTGTGGATTTACAATACCAGCTGGATGAGAATGTAATACACAATGAAAACAGTGGGATTAATAAGACTAATGGTGATGAAGATCTATCCTTTGTAACAATTGATAGAGCAGATATTACTGTATCAGAAGATGAAGATTCCTCAGAGCTCATGAGCAAAGATATTCTTGTAATTGGTGATTCGGTTATTAGAGGAACTGATACTTATCTGCAGAGAAGATAATAAACATCGTATAGTGTTATGCTTGCCAGGAGCAAAAATAGAAGATGTGAGACAAGCCTTGGAATGCCTTAATGTAGGGAAGTACGGATCTGTTTTTATTCATGTCAGTACAAATTATGTCATCCGCAAGGATTCTCAGTAGGGAACTGACAGCCCTCTCAGACTAGCTTGTACTGGTGTTAGACATATTTTTCACTATCACCTATAGAAAGGATAGTCAAGTGAATGAAAAGATTTTTTAGGTAAATACCTACATGGAAAAAATATCCTGCTTTAAAAAATGGAAATGTGTAGAGCGTCCAAGCCTAGTTTTGGGCACATGTGTTCAGAAATGATGGCGTGCATTTGTCAAGATCAGGAAAGAGAATTTTTGCAGCAGATATTTTGCAATATTTGGCAAACACTAGGCAAGGATTTTTGCCAGGTCGAAAATTTAACAGTTTAGATAGCAGTATTTGATGCATTTCTGATGGTTGTTAATGCTAACATCATTAATAATAAAGTTTTTTTATTGGAAAATTTGCTACGTTCCCACAGGATTGATGTTGTTATTTTTTGTGAAACATGGTTAAAGAACAATGACTAGAAACCAGTTGTGTCAGGTTACAAATGTTTTTACTCTAACAGCCTTTCTAACAAAAAATCAGGTTGAGGTGTTATGGTAGAAATTAAAGATAGTTATGAGACCTGTGATTATTCCATGTTAAATGATAACACCAACAGTATAGACTGTGCAACTGTGACAATAAAGACAACCCTGAAACATATAACAATTGTTGGCGTGTATAGACCACCAAAGTCAAGTGTAGATGACCTAGAGAAATTCATACATTTCTTGCATGAAATACAGGAGGGAAGAATAATAGGGTCTATATTAGAACATCAAACATTTAGCAGTTTGAATCACTAAAGGTCGACCTTTAGTGATTGAACTGTTAAAATATCGAATGTTCATAACAAAAAAAAAACTACAGAGTGTAGGCAGGGGGGCAAGCCCCCTACACCCCCCGCTACATAAATATATACATTTTGAGACTGCACTACATTGAAGTTAATGGAAATCTCCCCTTTACCCGCTCGATGTTCTGCACTTTCACTATTCTCGGGTCGACAATGTCGGATTTGACATTGTCAGCTTTCGAGAATTTAATATAGACCCAAATAATATTAGCTAGGGACTTAAATTTACCAGAAACAGACTGGAATAATATTGATTCAACAATGTTAGTAAGGAAATTATTCACAAAGTTTATTCAGGAACAATTGCTTCAGATTGTTAAAAAAACCTACCAGGGCACAGAACATACTAGACATTATTTGTCTTCCTAAAGAAATTACTATTACTTCAAATCAAGTTTTACCACCATTGATGTGCTGTGATCATGGGGTTATAAAGGTTTTTTGTTGCTAGATAATTCTGCCAAACTGAAATATAAACCAGTATACAGAAGGTTAATTACAGATTATATGGAAGCAAAACAGTCACTATGTAAAACTAAATGGAGTGAGGTGCTCAGTGGAAAAACTGCAGATGGAATGTGAAAAGTTTTGAAAGAGAAAGAGTGCAAAAACTAAAAAAAAATGTTTAACATCAGGATCTAGACATACAACATCAGGGGGATATATTTCCATAAAAATAAGATATCTGATTAAGGTGAGAGACAAAAAAAATATAAGAAATGGAAGAGAGAACGCACTACAACTTTGAAAACTGAAATAAGCTTTATAAACACATTAAGCACAGTGTGAGACAAGATCAAGAAAAATTTGAAGAAAATTTATAAAAAGTTATTGAGCATAATAGGAAACCTTTTTATAGATACATAAGATGTAGAAGGAGTAAAGACACACAAACTGATAAACTGTGTGCATATTCTAAAAGTTATTCTCAGACAGAACAGATTATAGATATACTTACAAAATCTTATGCAAAACAGCTTGGCTTCACAAAAGGGGTGATAAGTTGTCCTAGTGACATCCAGGTAACCCCAGATACTGGAATCAAATTAGATTATATTGAAAAAGAACTGTGCAAACTGGACCCAAACAAAGCACAGGGAGGAGACAAAATTACTAACGATGGCCTGAGAACACTCAGCAAGAACTTGTGGTACCATTATATCTATTATTCACTAGGCCATATAAATATGGGGAGATTCCTCAAGATTGGAGACATGTGATTATTAAACCTGTCTTTAAGGGAAAGGGGAGTAGGACAAACACAGAGTCATGTAGATCCTTAAGTCTACCTTCATGTTGTTGAAAAATAATGGAGAAGGTAATATTGGATAAGTTATTCTCAGAACTGGATAGATTAGGACATGAAACCATATATCATGATGCATGCATATGTTGAAAATAGATATATTACCACCTGTAGCATGATGTTCTATAACAATATAATAACAGCAATGAATGAAAAATTGTGCTGTGATGTAATTTATATAGATTTAACTTCAGCATTAGACAGGGTCATACACAAAACACTGATCAATAAATTAGGATAACTAGGTATTGATGTACTCTTGATAAGATGGATAGCTGCATGGCTTACAATGTGGCAATTATCATACAGCAACTGGACAGGTCAAATCATTGGTTACAGTCAGGGTGCCCCACAGGGATCTGCCCTACTCTCTTACTTGTTTAGATTGTATCTTTCAGACCTATCTATTTCATCTGAGATGTTCTACAGTCTATATGCAGATGTCCTGAAATTGGGTAAACTGATCACACGTGTTACAGATAAGGCATGTCTGCAAAATAACTTGACTAAATTGACCATTTGGGCACAGGAGAATAATATATGCTGATAAAGGCATCAAAAACTGAACACACGAGATATGGGAGACATAAATTGGAAAGTGAATATTTAATATAGCACACAGTAAGTGAAACTGTAGACTCATTTAAGGACCTGGGTATATGGGTAGATTCAGCTATGAGTTTTTCTAATCATATTAACCAATTGGTTAATGATAGTTATAGAACTATAGGTTGTATAAAAAGATTTATAAATGATAGGAAATCAAAAATTATGAAGTCATTGTGTGTTAGTTACATTAGGTCCAAACTTGAGCATAGAATAAAAATATGGAAACCCTATAAGAAAACAACCATGAGTAAACTGGAAAGAGTACAGTGGAAATATACCAAGTGCATCCATGGATGTAAAAATTTAAGCTATTATGAAAGACTAAAATATCTGAACTTGTACAGTGCCTCTTACAGATATCTAAGAGGAGATCTTATTCAGGTATTTAGGGCATTTAGAGACGACTACCTCTGGGAATGTTTGGGGTTATCATCAGACAACCTATGTAGAAGGTTTTAAAGGAATGAGAAGTGTACTAATTGGTTCTCTGACAGAATAGCTGATGCATGGAACATACTACGAAATTAAATTAAATCAAGTACTAGTTTAGATATTTTTAAGAACAGCCTGGACACTTATTATGAGAACAAGTGTTCTGGTATATTGGCAAGCTAGAAGGGCATTAATGCCCGTGCTTTAAATATTTGTATCTATGTATGTAAACACACAGAATCTGAGAACTTTCTTGATGCTTGTGGCTATGAGGATGTGATGATAATCATCCTTTAGATAATAGAGTTGTGTCAAAACTTACCATAACACTAGATGTCCTACTGATCACTGTTGCAGTATTCCAAGTTGTTGGGTTATATCACCAAATAACCTGGATGTCGGTATACCAAAGCCAAAAACCTTCCATACAGCGACATATCCAATACATGACCTAAGTTCACAGGTGCAAGGATATATAAGAAGACATAGGAGCATAAATCCTCAGACTGTCTCTATGCCAGTAAGCCTAAAGAGGCCTGAAAGATCAAATAAACTGGACAGCTAAGAAGGCAGAGGCAGATAGACAGTGATTCAACTGACATTGATTCCCCTTGGTCCATAAAAAAAGGAAGGAAGAACTGGAGAAGGGGAAAGGTAGGAAGGGAAAGGATAATGTAACAGTGATCAGTAGGATATCTACTGTTATGGCAATTTCTTACACAACTGTAATATGTCCTTCCTCAGATCACTGTTACAGTACTCCAAAGTGATGAGTGATTCCCAATGCTTAAGAGGTGTGATGGGTCGGACGGAAGAGAGATAGGAGAACTGTTTAGTAATCCAGAGAGGATTGGCCTGGCAAAGGTGCCTCTGGACTTAGAGAAAGCATCTGCTCTGTAATGCTTGGTGAAAGTTTACACAGAAGACCAAGTAGCTACTTCTAAAACTGTTACAGTGTCAGCCCCCTTTACAGGCTCCAGGTGAGGTCACTGCTTCAGTAGAATGAGCCTTTACTAGAGAGGGTAAGGCTTTGCAATGTAGAATGTAGCAAAAGGAAATGGATTTAGAAATCAAGTTTGCAATAGTTTTTCTTTGAAACAGGGTTTCTTAACTTGGAATCTTGGAAAGAAAGAAAAAATGGTTCAGATTTGCAAATATCCTTAGTCTTATCTATGTAGAGTCTGAGCTGTCTACATACATACAGAGAATGTGGAACCCTTGCTCCCTTTTTGTGGATTAAGAAAGAAAGTGGTAAGATTTATAGCCAAATTGAGAAACAGTTCATTTACTACCGTTAAAGGCACTCTGCACTTATGAAAAATAAGGAAGGGAGGGGTTGCCATAAGTGCCTGTAGCTCAAAGACACATCTGGAAGAGGTGAGAGCAACCAAATGGTTAGTTTTCCAAGAACAGAATTTTACAGATGCAGATGCTGCTGGTTTGAAAGGAGGGAGAGTGACTTTTTGCAGCACAAAGTTGAGGACTCAAGCAAGAGAGAGAGAGAGCTTTTCCTGAAAGTTTCAGGTGATGTACTCCTTTTAAGAATTGTTTTATGCCTGCTCTGGCCAGACGTGGAAGATCCAGAGGTAGGCACTCAGATACAGTTGAAATGTGTGCCTTAACTGAAGAGTATACTAGGCCAGACTGCAACAGCTCACAAAAATAAGAGAGGGATAGTGTGGTCTGTAGCGGTTCCTGATTTTCCATCTGACACTATATAGTAGATCTCTTCCATTTTGCTATGTAAGATTTCCTGGTAGTAGGCTTTCATGCCTTCTGGAGAACCTTAAGCATGCCCTCAGAAAATGGGTGTCTAAAATGGATCAGAATCCTGTCATGCGTAACGTCAGCTTGAGGGATTAAGTAATGAGCCCTTCTGCTGTGTGAGCAAATCCACTGTGGAGGGAAGCATTTGAAATTGAAATCAATAAAGACCCACTGAGACCTGCATCATACAGACCCATATCAGTCCTAAAGTCATTTAATAATCTACTCATGTTGATATTAGCCAACAGAATAGGAGATTGGTTGCTACAGATAAGTCAGTTTGATAAGTCGGGTTTTATCAGAAGCAGGCAAATGTTTGACAATATTATCAAAACTATGTGGCTTATGGGTCATGCACAAACAAATGGAAGGAAATTAGCAGTCTTAAGCTTTGATACAGAAAACTGTATTTGATCATGACAAGTGGTCCTATTTATGTTATGTCCTCAAGAGGTTCAGATTCCCTGAGTATTTTTTGAAGCTCCTTACTGAAATTTATCAAGGGCCTTTGGCAAGGGTGAAGACAGGGGGTTGGTTCCTTTAGGAATTTGCAATAAACAGCAGCACCCCCTTAACTCCAATTTTGTTTGTTCCACAGTTTGAGACACTGCCACTGAAACTATGATCTACTGACTATATGGGATACAGATGTAGTCACAATCATTTAATTTCCTCACTTTATGATGACCTCTTGCTATATCTGGGAGATCCAGAACGTCACTTAAATCATATATTAGGCACCTTGCACTCATTTGGCAGTTTTTCAGGACATAGGAAAAATTGTGAAAAATGGCTGCCCTCACAATAAATTATGCTCCTGCCAGGGCTCTGCTTGATAAATGTTCATATTTATAGACTCACTGTAGATTTAAATTATTAAGGCATAACATTACTGAACACTGGTGCTTAGTGGGCCTTGTGTGGTTAAAAAATTAGTAAACAAATATATTCTCCATAAAGTGAAGTTTGTTAATCTGACTGGTTGAATTATGCATAGAATACCACTCACTTGGAATAAAACAGTTAAATCTGCATTCTTAAAGCATCCAAACAAAAAGGTAAAAATTGTATTTATTTTTTTTTATTTTTATTTTATTTAACATTTGTTAACTGGGAAAGTCCAACTTGGAACGAAGCCAATTTTCAGCGGAGGCCCAGGGAGAAAGGCTCCAGATCAAAAAAAGATCACACACACACACACACACACACACACACACGCAAACTGGGACAAGAACATGATATAAAAGAACTTGAGCAAAAGGGAGGGCATAAATAATTGGGAATTGATGAAGGATCAACAATAAAACATGAACAAATGTGAATAACACTTAGTAAAGGAATATTTTAGAAGATGAAAATTAATACTGAAAGCAGCATTGAAATTTAGGAACAAAGTCCAAGCTATAAACCAATTTGCTATTCCTGTCCTAACTTACAGTTTTTGAGTGAATGATTGGCCTCAAAAGGTGCTGGATTAGTTTGACAGGAAAACAAGCAGGATGCTTCATGCTTATCAAATGGTTTATAAAAATCAGTGTATACCAAGGCATTACATTCCTCATTCTGAAGGAGGTGTGGGCCTCCTCAAAACTGATTATGTGTACAGATCTGCTATCATAGGACTGCATACATCTGCTGAACTCACAAGATCTAAATGTAGTCAAAATTTTAAGACACGAGGAGAATAATATAACCTCCCCTGTTAGTTTAGCAGAAGCATATTGATGGCAAGTGGTAATGGAAATCAAACCAGAAGAAGATACAAATCAGGTATAACTGAATGTGGCAAAAACAAAAGAAAGAATATAAGGTGAAGGATTAGATGAGAAGGCAAGAAATGTTGAAAATGCATAAATATAGCTGCAAGTACAGAAAACTCCTGGAATAACCTCTTCTTTATCAAGATCAAATGCAGGAATGGTTAAAGCGAGGTGAATTTAAACCAAAAGATGAAAGGTTAATATTGGTTGCCCAAGATAGTGAACTACATACACGCTGGTTTACAACGCCCATTAAACATGTGGGAGAAACAAACAAATGTTGATTTTGTAAAACAGAATTGGAAACAGTCACACATCTTGTTGCTGGTTTTGATATACTAATGGCAGAAGGACTGTATACTGAAAGGCATAGTAATGTGTTAAGACTGTTGGACTGGGGATTGTGCAAACTTTATAATAGTGAAGTAGCTGAAAAACATTGGAAACATGTGCCACAAAGCATTATAGAGAATGATGAAGTTTACATTGCATGGGATCACCCATTAACAACAGTTCAAAAAATAGATGCGAGAAAGCCCAATATAGTAGTTCATTAAAAGAAGACAAAAGTAGCATTGATCACTGAAATTGCTACACCCAGTGACTACAGTGTATTAAGTACAGAGAGACACAAAGTCATAAAATACCAGGATTTGCAAGCAGAAACAAGGGCAATTTGGAAGAAAGATACCCAGAGAGTTCCAATAGTTGTAGTAGGAGCAACGGGTCTTATAAAAAATAATTTACAGTCTTACTTAGATATGTTACTAATACACTTAACTGTATGAATTGCAGGGAGCAGTCATTACTGGGCACACTGTGGGTGCAGTGAGCAGCACTTCTGGCTCAAAGATTAAAACAGTACTAATTTCATGAACTTTAATCATACTTTGACTTACAAATGATGTCCATTCCTGTCATGGTATTAGAAACCCAAAAGACTTGGAGAAATTAAAAAAGTTGAGAAAAAACTATAGGAAAGACCCAGCAAAGCTAGAGACTTCTCTGTGTAATACCTTGTAAAACCAGGACCGAAACACTAAAGGTGGAGGAGTGTCAATATTCACCAAGGATATTCACACCACCAAGCTAGTTGGCCAACACAATGTGTCTGAAATTCTCCAAGTGCAACTAACACTAGGTAAGACTGCAATCCAAATTGTAGCTTGCTACAGATCCCCCACCATACCCCAAGATTCTCACTACACCTTTTTAAACATACTGGAAAATATTAAGATAGAACCAAACACCCTAATACTGGGTGATTTTAACTACCCTGCCATTAACTGGGAAAACTACTAATGTCCCAACACCTTTAAGAACGGTTCTTGGAATTCATAAATTCCAACGCCCTGGATCAACTAATCCATAGTCCCACCAGGGGCTCCAATATCCTAGACCTGGTCATTACCAACATGGCAAATCAATGCTCCATACCTATGGTCACCCCGTCGTTAGTCAGGTCTGACCATAAGCTAATCACCCTTAACATCCACATCCCACCCCACCCCCAGTAAAGAAACCACCATAAAAACTTCTCCAAAGCCAACTTCATGCTACTCAAGTCAGAAGTGACAAACTTCATGACACCCATGCAGACGGGAACTGAAAGTTCAACTGCTGAATCCTACACTAAGGCACTGTACGAGCACATCTACTCATGCATGAATCGTGCCATCCCAAATAGAACCAAAATGCTCTCATCCAAAAAAGGAAGCCAATCTGGTGGTCCCCTGCCATAAACAAACTTTACAACAAAAGGAAGAAACTTTTGCAGAAAAGAGGAAAATCCCAGGATGCAAAAAACTTCCTTACTAGCCTCAGTAAGAAACTGAGATGCCCCATAAAATCCTCCAAAGCTAGTTATGAAAATAAAATTGCCAAAGATTCCAAAGACAACCACAAAGCATTCTATAACTATGTCAAGAATCTAAATGGCAATGCTCAGATCTGCTCTGAGCTAAAACAGAATGGCAATAAATATACTGATCCAAAGGATATTGCCAATATCCTGGCAGATCGATTCAGTGCCAACTTCACCCCCCTCTCACCCCCTAAATGGCCCATCTCAATACCGGAAGATTGCCAAATTCCAGTAATAATAGCCACACAGGTACAAAACGCACTCTCTAAAGCCAAGAATACAGCATCCATGGGACCAGATGACATCCCGGGCTGTGTACTACATGAACTACAATATGAACTGGCACCTCACATAAGTGTCATGTTTAATCATAGCCTCACCTCAGGTTTTGTGCCCACTGAGTGGCGCAGAGCTACAGTTATCCCAATCCACAAGGGGGGATCCACCTTGGATCCCGGAAACTACCGTCCCATCAGTCTGACAAGCCTTATCTGCAAGGCCATGGAGCGTATTATCATGGAACTTATAAACAAAGACATTGGCAACCTTCAAACACTGGACCCCACCCAGTTTGGGTTTGTGAAGGGCTGATCTTGTCTCCTGAACCTGATTGACTTCTTTGAATCAGTCTCCAGAGCCATGGACAAGGGTAAGGTGGTCCACACAGCCTATCTAGACCTTGCCAAGGCCTTTAACACCATCCCCCACTCTGGAATCATAGATAAACTTACTAAGTTGGGTATTAATCCCTATATCACCCAATGGGTTGCTAAATGGCTTACGGATAGAACCCACACTGTAAAAGTAGCCGACTCCAAATCCAGCTCCAGACAAGTGACAAGTGGAGTACCTCAGGGTTCAGTCCTGGGGCGCTCTTGTTTGGCATCTACTTCTCTGAAGTACAGGTCAACACTAAGGGACTCTGGCTAACAAAGTTTGCAGATGACTGCAAACTGGGAGCCATTATTGAATCCCCAAATGATGTGGATACTCTACAAAAGGGCCTTACAGAAACAGATGCTTGGTGCCAGAGCCATGGGCTCAAGCTCAATGCCAAGAAATGTATAGTTATCCCTTTGGGAAAAACATGTATCCATGAATTACCATATAGGTGGCAGTACACTAAACACAGAAAGTGTGATAAGAGACTTAGGGACACAGGTGGACAGTGGTCTCACCTTTGATAACCACATCGCCACAACAGTCAGGAAATCCTTCTATGTGGCACACCTCATCACGAAGGGCTTTTCATCCAGAAAAAGGAGGTCATTGTCCCACTGTACTCATCCCTCATTAGACCCATTATAGAATACAACGCCCCATTTGGTATGTACCTCTCAAGACATCTGCAACAACTGGAAAGGCCTCAGAAATACCTCACTAAAAGAATCACAGGCCTAAAGCAGATGCCCTACGCTGACCGCCTTAAAAAACTCCAGCTATACTCTGTTGCATATCGTCTACTCAGAGGCGATCTCTGCTTAACATAGAAGGCCATGTCAAACCCAGAGCTGTTGGACATGCTACACTTAAAGAAATCCCAATCCCTCAGAGCTACACGCTCCAGGGATCTAAACCTTGTCATCACAATAAACAAAACATGCTGGAGGGATAGGTTCCTGACCCAGAGACTCCCCAGACTCTGGAATAGATTGCCCATACATGTCAAGCAGAGTGCCTCTTTGGACCTCTTCAAGAGGAACCTTGACATTTGGATGGGAGAAAGGAAATTCACCCCAGGGATCACATCAGTCGCCCTGCTAGACAGGGGTCCAGGAAAGTAAATAATGTGGGAAGAAATAGCCAGGGAATTGTTATGGCTAGGCTTGTATAGGCCCTAGGGCTGATAGCCTAGTACCAATCTATGAACCTATGAACCTTAAACATCCTGTAGTGGAAGCCCATGAGATACATGCAAATTACTTCTTAAGGAAATTTTAGTCCTTTAGCTGCATTGTTTCTGAGTACCTTTGACTTTTTACTTTTATACGACTTTATTGGTGCATTCAAGTCAATAAAGCCAAACCCCCACCAGCTGCATAATGCTCCTCTTGTTGTAATCCCATAATTAGCATGATAGTGCTAATGTAAGACTGCAGCTCTCCTGTTTATACTACATTCATAGTATTACACACATATACACTTCTGCTGCATTAACTACATACACTTCCTTCTCCGTCTCTTTATCATACTTGGTCGGTTGTCTGTCTCACTGACCCTTAAGTATCTAATAATCTGCAGATGTTTTTCCTTGTATTTTTGTGTGTAGAAGTCAAAAATTTTGGGGTGGCTATGGTGGTGCAGTGGTTAGTGTTGCTACCTCACAGCAAGAGGTTGTCCAGTTCGATTCTTGGCTGGGGTCCTTCTGTGGGAGTCTGCATGTCCTCCCTGCAGTCGCATGGTGCTCCAGTTTCCTGCCACATCCCAAAGACATGCTGCAGGTGGATTGGACACTCTAAACTGGCCCTAGGTGTGAATATGTGCATATGTGTGCATTTTGTGGAAGGTTGGGTGCTGGTGCAGCAACTCAACACCGTAAAAACTCAACTTCCAAATGTTCTGCGGACTGTTGTTCCACTGTGGCAACCCCTAACGAGAAAAGCTGAAAGGAGAAGAAGAAGCTTAACTAAAGGGAGTAACACAATCCATTTAGCTTACAGCAGTCTACTAGAGACTTGTAACAGATATTTTGAATAATGAAATGGATTAATAAAGAAGTTATGCACTCACCATAATGTTCCATATGTGTTGTCCATTTTCATTTTTCCTCAGCAATTGGGTTCGGATCCGATCCTTGGATATGATTCGGCCGTTATTTTCAGCTTGTGGCCACTAACAAACTCTAGAGCTCCTCCCTTACCCATAATGCTCTACCCCATAATATACCTCAGATTTTGTTTGTTGGCTTATAGCATAAAGGTAAATATTAGCAACTTACTCACAGAAATCTGTGTCTGGACCTCAACATAAGGAGCACTGGTTCCCTTATAAGGTCTCATTCTTCCAGAAATCATCAGTTCAAAGGTAGGGGGTTCATGGGTGTGAAGTTGAGGAAGAATGAAAATGGACAGCACAGATGGAAAGTTATGGAGAGTACATAACTTCTTTATCTGATGTTGTTAATTTTCATTCATTCCTCAACAACTGGGAGAGAGTCCCCAGCCATCTGAAATCCCAGGAGGACTCTATGGAAGGATATTCCTAAGCACAGTTGAGCCGAAGGCTGTGTTTCCCCTCAAGACCAGATCCAGTTTGTAATAAGTAATAAAGGTATGAGGATTAGCCCAAGTAGCAGCCGCACGTATATCATCCATGGATGCTCTGGAAAGAAATACTGAAGTTGTTGCCATGGACCTTGTTGAATGGGCTCTCAATGGTTTTGGTAAAGAAAGGCCTGATTTGTTACAGACAAAAGATATTCAATCTGTAAGCCACTTGGCTAAGGTTATCTTTGTGACTGGCTTGGCCAATATGAAATCTGCAAATGAAACAAACAATTGATCTGTTTTACTAAAAAATTTTTGTTCTATTTAAGTAAAAACACAATTGCTTGTCAACATCCAGTAAGTGTAATATAGACTCACCTTTGTAAAATTTGGAAAGACAACTGGCAAATTAATAGACTAGTTGATGTTTGATTCTGACACCACATTAGGAAGGAAGGTAGTACTGGTTTGTAAAGCCACCCTTTCCTTATGGAATACTAAGTAAGGAGGTTTAGAAGACAGTGCTTGAAGTTCTGAAAATCTTCTAGCAAAAGTGATGGCTACCAAAAATATAGTTTTTCCAGGTCAAAAACTTTAAATCGCATTTAGTTGCTGGTTTGAAAGTTGAATGAATTAAGGACTGTAATGCTAAATTTAAATCCCATGGTGGTGTTGGATCTTTTTAAGGGGGGGTCTCAAAAGAAGGGTACTCTCAAAAAATGTTTTACAAAGTGTAGATGAAGCCAAGGAGGATTTTTCAATCCCAATGTGAAAATTACAAATAGCAGCTAGCTGGACTCTAGTAGTTGAGGAACTGGCTTCTTAACTGAAAATTGTTGCTAAAAATTCAAGGACACTATATACTGGTGCTGTATGGGGGTCATTATGTTTCTGCTGTACCCCAAAAACAAATCTCTTCCATTTACCTCTGTAAAATTTCCTTGTAGAAGCTTTGAGGGAGGACAAAACTATATGACAAAGAGGAAAGGAGAAAATATGTTGTCTGGCTATAAATGGAAGTGGAGAAACCATGTGGTCAGTCTTAGGGTTGAGATATCTGGATGAATCATAACTGTCAGGTGAGACAGGTGGTCTGGAAATTGATCCAGACTCCAAGATTAGATAAGGCCAAACAAAGGAGAACCAAATTTGTTGAGGCCAGTAAGGGGCAATGTGAATGACTTTGCTCTTCAACTGGGATGCTTTCTGCAGAAATTTGGGGATTAAGGATATTGGGGAATAATCATATAGGAGACCAGGGAGCCACTTCTGCAGGAGACCATTTCTCAGTAACTCCCCTGGCAGGAAGATTAAGACAAAGAACCTGCTGCACTTGTTGTTTAGCAGAGAAGCAAATAGGTTGCAGCAATGCTGGCCCAATTGGCAAAAAATCATTTCTGCCACATTGTTGTTGAAAAATCACTCATGAGGTAGTGCAATTGACCTGCTCAACTTGTCTGCTATCATGTTGGATTTCTCCAGAATGGGTGTTGCTATCAGAAATTGGTTGAATGAGATTGCCCTTTGCTAAACTCTGAGAAATTCTCAACATAAGAGGTAAGATCCGTTTCCTCCTTGTTTTTTGACATACCAAACCAAAGACATGCTGTCTGCCTGAATCGGGACTGTCCCAGAAGGGAGAGAGTCTTGGAAGACCAGCAACATTAAGAGTATTGCTCTCATTTCCAGGACATTGCTAGGGAAAGTGAACTCTTCAGGGGACCATGTGCCTTGTACTGTATTTCCCAAAGAGTACTCCTACCCACCCAATCTAGGATGTGTCTGTGGTCACAATGGTCTTGGGTTGGGGAAGAATGAAAGGACAGCCTTGTAGAACTTGATCTGAGTGGATCCACCACCAAAGGTACCTTTTGCATGCTTGGGTAATTCTTATTTGAGCAGACATGTGTTGATGAAGAATGGACCACTGATTTTCTAACATCCACTGAAGAATCCTCATATGAAATATTTCTAGTGGAACAAGAACTATAGCTGCAGACATTGATCCCAAGGCCTGTAGGATTAATCGGGCTGAGATTGTGGGGCTGTGAATTATTTTCCTGACATGAAATCTGATGTTCAGTAATATTGACAGAGGAAGAGAAGCTGTCACAGATACTGCATTGCAAATGATGTCTATGAACTCCAATGTCTGAGATGGTTCTAACTGAGATTTGTTGTAATTTATGGTTACCCCTAGATGGGAGCAAGTCTGGAGTACCTGGTCTTGAGCTCTTATCAGTAGATGCCTGATCGGGGTGGTAATGAGCTAGTCATCCAAGTACAGAAACACTCAGTATCCCTGCAGTCTCAAGTGAGCTACTACTACTACTACTGCCATGTATTTGGTAAACACCTTGGGGACTGTGGTGAGGCCAATGGGCAGTGCTCTGAACTGGTAATGACTGACTCCCAGCTGGAAGTGTAAATACCTTCTGGATTGTCTGTTCATTTTTATGTGATAGTACACATCTTGAAGGTCTATTGAGCACATCCAGTCATCCTTGCACAAAAAGGGCAGAATGGACTGAACCGTGACCATCCTGAACTTGGTGTGCTGAAATCATTTGTTCAGACTGCTGTGATTCAAAATTTGTCTCCAGTCCCATGTTTTCTTTGGCACTAAAAAGAATTTTGAGTAAGTTCTGGATTCTATTTGGTCTTGTGAGACCTCTTGGATGACTTTTTTCTAGCATCTTTTGTATTTCTAGTGCTGCTGCTTTCCTCTGACTGAGTGGAACATCAGTGGAATTTTGCATACAGATGGAGGTGATAACCTCTGGAAATAATTCTCTGCACCCATGTCTAGTGGAGCTCCATGATGCAGGGATATATGACCCTCGATTGCCTCCAGAGGTGGACAATCAGGCTTCTTTTCAGGAGTGTTGGTAGGGTCTGTTAGAGAAGGAATCTCTGGATCCCTGATTCTGTTGGCCTCCTCTGCCATGTGGGCAGCATCTTCCATTCAAGTTCCCCCCTCTGCCCCTGAGGAACTATCTCCACAGGGATCTTGGAAAGGACCCTGGGACGTCCTGAATCACATTTTCTGACCTCATTGATTCTTGGAAAAGGTCATTTGAGGAGTCAAAAAACATAATCCAACTGCAGAGAGGGTCTTTCCATCTTGCTCGAACCTAGAGAGTGTATCCTTAACTTTAGGGCTGAACAAAGAGCTTCCATCAAAAGGAGCACTAAAGAAAGAGGACTTGAAGGGCTCTGTAAAGTCACACAAGCACATCCAAGCATGCCTTCTAATAGAAATGCCTGAACCTGCCACCCTTGATGTACCTTCAGCCACATGGAAATAAGCCTCACAGATGAGTTAGAGATTGAAGGGTAGCCAGCTGCGAGGTCATAGAAGTTTGAGCCTCAGGAGTACTGGTCCCAGAGAGGAAGTTTGAAAGTTCCTTAATCAGATCCCTCTGTAATCTCATGAAGTGTGCCAAGTAATTCAGCGGTATGAGTGCAAAGGCCACTGAAGCAGTATACATGCTTCCCAAATCTGTCCAAAGCCCATCTACATGAACTCCCTTGCTCCAAAATTCCTTTCCTGCAAGTGGTGCCAAAATCCGGTCAGATATTTTGGGGATTGGCACAACTGTGTCTGGTTCCTTCCATGCCCACTTAGAGATGAAATCAATGAGCTCATCAGTGGACGGAGTCACTGAAGAGGTAAGATGGGCCAGACCCAAAGGTCTCCAGGAATACAGATTCCTCTTTGGAAGGGTTATCGGTGGACAAACCACCCCTCTGATTATGGGTTTCTGGAATGTCTCCAAATGAGATGTCTTCAGATAGAGATCTTGGGGACCCTTCCCTGCCATTGAAATTTGTATCTTCAGTGAGGGACTCCTGAGGAGAGTCCAAGTGCATCCTCTTGCACATCCTCTTCATTAGGACTTCTTCAGTTGGGTGCTCCAGAGAAGTATTGGAAGAGATTGTGATACCCTGCTGGGCAGCCTGGAGACTTTGGGCTGGCTGTCCTTGTGGAGTGAAATAATGGGGCGCAAGGTGCAGAGACATATAGGATCCAGAGGGGAGATCCGAGGGGTGAGGAACTGTCTGTCCTGCTGAAACAGACACAACTCTCTCTACCACCTCAAAGGCAGAATGCTCCAGGGAAAAGGAAGTCAATGGAGCCAGGAAGTCAAGGTTCCAACCCATTGGCTCTGCCTGTCCTGAAGGCAATCCACTTGAGGCAGAGGCCAGAGCTGAGCTATCCAGTGCCAAAGCTCCAAGAAGCAGAGACAGCTCTAACAGCTTTGGAGTCAACTATAATGCCTCAAACCCAGAGGGGATGCTTGGCTCCAAGTGTTGTCCAGGTCTGAAGCACTTGAAGCCACCACCCTCAGAGAAATCCTCGCAGCCAAAGGTACTATAATTTTTGGATCCAAAGCAGATGGATCCGGGAGACTCAGATCCAAGGGCCTTAAAATGACAAGACAGATCAGAGAAGGAGCCAAGATTGGAGCTGTAGTACTAGCAAGAGCTTCCTGACCCCATAGGGTTAGGAACCAGAAGAACTCCCATCTGAATCTGTGCCAAAAGAAACTTCCTCATCAACCTATCCACATCAGATTTCATAAGGCTTCTGGAAAAATGTGATGATGTTACTGAGGGAGACCTGGAGCGCTGTCAGGGTTCCAAAAAAGGAGATGGTACCCAGGAGGGTATTGGATCTACTGTGGTAGGGTAACAGGTCTTGGGTAATGTCTTCAGATCCAAAAGGATAGGATCTGAGGAAGTCAATTTAGTCTCCAACACCAGCTTTGGAGATGGAGCAGGCAACAGATCTGAGGATGGGGTTGAGGACCCAGATGGTCGCGAATGTTTGCCAGAAAGCTCCTTTTGCTATGGTTTGGGAGGGCTGAGCCCCAGGCAGAGCTTCCGAGAAAGGAGGAGGAAGCAAAATTTTTAAAATCAATTTATTTTTTCTGTCCACTATAGCCCTGAGATTAAAAGATTTACAAATCTTGTAATCTATTTGAATAGGATCTGTCTCAGGCAATACATGCATAAAGCGTCAGAATTAGAATGAGGTAATTTAAGCTCTGATGTTTTATCAGACATTTTTAAACAAGAAATAGAAAAAATAAAAGAAACTTAATTTGTTTTAAACATGAAAAGAAGAAAGATAGAGAGATACCAACAATGGTATCAAGAATACACTTTACGTGTATACAAAGGGGGTAGAGGAAAGGTTTACCATCTATGGTAAAAAACAGTATACAAAAGTATAGGAAATGGAGGTAAAGTCAGATACTACAATAACAAATGATGACGATAAAGGTTATAAATGTATGAAATGGGGATATAATGAGCATAAATACAATAATTTTAGACATCTCCAAAATAGCAACACTAAGCTCAAAAGCTCGCAGCAACCAAGTCAGAATACAGAAGTGGCAAAAGAGATCTGAGGTATGCTAGGGGATAGAGCATTATGGGTGAGGGAGGAGCTCGAGTGTCATGAGCTGAAAATAACAGGGAATCAGATCTGAGGATCGGATCCAAACCCAATTGTTGAGGAATTAATAAAAATTGACAACATCAGATACTAGATTTTGAACAATGCTTACAAGCTGTGCAAATGTTTATATTACCACAAATACTATATTTTTCAAAAGTCATTTTGGTCCCTCCTCCTAAAGAGAAATTTAGCCTTTTAACAAAGAGAATTTGTAACTTTATATAGGACCAAGAGACTTCTAGAGTAACTTGGAGCAAGCTAGTCATACCTAAAATTCAATCAGGGCTCAGAGTACCTGACATAGAGCTTTACAGAGTAGCCGCAACTTTCAAATATGCATACTGTCTAGTAAACAACTACTATCAAGTGATTTGAAAGAACCTTCTGTTAATCTTCCTTTGGTGGGTTAAAGGTATTTTATTGCCTTATCTTTAAGAAAAGGTTAACAGGCAAGATAACAACCTCTATATTAGCAGATTCCTTATGCAAAGTGGTTAACAGTACTGAATAATCAATAGGTTAATGCCATGGAAAAATGACCCCCCACACACACACACACACATCCTTGGCTTCATTTTAGGGACCTAAACATCTTAAGGTCATTAGATGTCTTTAGGGGGCATGCCTGTTAAAATAGGTGTTCAACTTGCTGCTGGTGCAGCTGTGAAAAATTGGGATATGGTAGTTCAGGAGTCCATTTTAGCCTGTGGAGTTTGTCATCTACATAATTTATTACTGAATTAATGGAATTTGCTGACTTATCTGACTGCTTTCTAGAAGCCAGAAGTCCATCCCCTCTTCAGAAAACAAAAGTTATGTACTCAGCACCATGATGCATCTATGTTGTCTATTTTCATTTTTCTTCAACGGATGGGTCTTAGATCCAAACTTGGATCCAACTGAGCAGCTTTTACCAATCTCAAGGATCCAGCTCTTGAGCTCCTCCCTTTACTCATAATGCCCACTCCTGCTGTACCTTGGATTGGGTTTGCTGCCTGAACAGTGAGATATACAAGACACTCTATTATAAGAAAGAAACAAGATAAGGGCATACAGAAAGGCTGGAGTTCAAAGCAGAGAACATGTGAGTTCCCAAAAGAACATCCCTTAGCCCTCACTATGAAAGAGAGAATGAAAATGGACAACACAGATGCATCATTATGGTGAGTACAAAACTTTTGTATCTGATGTTGTCATTTTCATTCATTCATTCTTCAACTGAGGGGACAGAGTTCTCAAACAGATGAATCTTGGGTGGTCCTCATGGAAGGATATTCCGGAGTATGACAGAAACAAATTTTGCCCTATTTATGGATAGTATATCTAGCTTATAATGAGCAATAAAGGTATGAGCACTGGACTAAGTGGCAGCTACCCAAATATCACCTATGGATGTTCTTGACCAAAAGGCTGATGATTTGGCTACAGATCTCATGGAATGTGCTTTAAGGGGTATGCTTTTCTTTGTAAAACAAAGGATATGCAATCAGTTAACCATTTGGCTAGAGTCACTTTAGAAACTGCTTTGTCCGATCCCAGAAAGATACAAACAATTGGTCAAATTTCCCAAAATCCTGTGTTCTGTGCAAATAAAATCTAAGCTGCATATGTATGTCCAGAAGATGCAGTATATATTATCCTTTGCTTGAGAATTTTGGAAATAACACGAGTAAATTGATGACCTGAGTTAAGTTGGATTCGGAAGCCACCATAGATAGAAAAGATGAGTTTATGCAAACAAGACCCTATCCTTATGGGAAATCAAGTATGGAGGTCTTGTGGAGAGGGCTTCGAGTTCAGATACTCCAGAGGTCATAGCAACAGTTGTTTTCCAGAACAAGAACTTAAGGTCAACCTTAGTTGAAGGCTCAAAAGGAGGTTGGATTAGAGCTTGCAAGGGAATAGTAAAGTCCCAAGGTGGAGGTGGGATTTTCAACTAGGTACTGGAGTAAAAAAACGATACTTTTAAGGATGCCTTGCACAATCTCGAGGAAGCAAGGCTAAATACTTCTCTCTTGAGTGAAAATTCAAAATGGCCACTAGTTGAACTTTAATAGCAGAATAACAGACCCTACCTTGTTGTAAAAAATGGAGGCCGAAAAATTGAGACCTGCTAAGACTGGGGCAGAGAAGGGATCCAGGTCCCTCTGAAGAGCACAGATTGAAAATCTTTTCCATTGTCTTTTATAAATTTTACTGGGGGAATGCTTCTGAGAGGATAAAAGAATTTGTCAAAGTAGGGAAGTAAGCCTGGACTGCCTCTCCATCACTGGAACTGGAGAAGCTATGCAGTAAACCCTGAGGCCATTGGTGTCCGGATGTTGCTCCCCTTTGGGGTGTGAAAGAAGATCTGGACTTGGATCCAGTATCCAAGGTGGACAAAGAAGATGAGGCTAGATGAAGGGAAACCAGATGTGATGAAGCCAGAAGGGCACACTGAGGATGATTGTGTTTTGCAACCAGGATGCTTTCTATAAAATATTTGTGGATTAGGGCTAATTGGGAATAAGCATAATGGAGACCTGAGGGGCAGCCATGGGCTACAGCATCTCTCAGTGACTCTTCATGTGGCGAGACCAGGGTGAAGAACCTGATGCACTTGTTGAAGGGAGAAGCAAAAAGTTTGCAGTATGGCTTGCTCCATTGAAGAAAAATCTTTCTGCCACTCTTTGACTGAAAGACCACTCGTGAGGCATCAAAATGGACCTGCTTAGTCTGCCTGCAAGCATGTTGGTTTTCCCCAGTATGTGCATGACAAAAGAAAGTGACCAGAAGAGATTACCCATTGCCACTCATTGCCTCAAGTTACAATGGGTAAGATTCTGGTTCCCCCATTTGTTGATATACCAGACTACTGACTTGTCTGTATGTAACACTATCATCTCTGAAGATAGAACATCTTGAAAAGCCTGCAATGCTAGTAGGACAGCTATAATTTCTAGGACATTGATGTGCCAACTGGCATCTTCTGGGGACCATGCACCTTGGACTGTTCTTCCCAAAAAATGCACACCTACCCAATTTGGGAGGCGTCCATGGTAACAGCAGCTACTGGCTGTGGGAGAACAAAGTGGCTACCTTGAAAATCTTTTTTTGACTAAAGTCGCCAAAGAAGATATTCCTTGTAAACATTGCAAATCATGACTGGGGTGCTTAGAGGATGTTGAAAAACAGACCACTGAACTGAAAGAGTCCATTGTAGGACACTCATATGATACCTTGCTAATGGAATTAGAGTTATATCTGCTACCATCATTCCTAATGTTTGGAAGAAAAGGCTTGCTGTAGGATAAGAAAGGGAGGTCACTTTCATTACCTGAGACCTGAGAGTATGAATAACCCAACACCTGAGAGTATGAACTCTTGTTAAAGGAAGAGAAGCTGTTTGGTTGGTTGTATCCAGAAAAGTACTTAGAACTCCAGGCTCTGAGTAGGTGTAAGCTGTGATTTGGTGTAACTGACTGGGATGCCCAATTGATGAAATAACTGCAGCAAGCAATTATTTGCTAATAAATTCATGGATCGGGTGGTCAGGATCCAGTCATCTAAGTATGGAAACACCCGGAATCCCAGCAGTCTCAGGTAAGCCACTACCACCACTACCATGCACTTGGTGAACACCCTGAGGGTTGTGGTGAGGCCAAAGGGCAATGCTCTGAATTGGTAATGGCTGGTTCCCAGCTAGAAGCTCTGGTATCTTCTGGAGCACCTGATCAATTTGATATGATAGTACACATCTTGAAGCTCTTTCAAGCACATCCAGTCATCCTTTTGTAGAAAAGAGAAAATGGACTGAACTGTGACCATGCAGAAGTTTGAGTATTTTACATACTGGTTGAATCTGCTGAGATCCAGAACTGGTCTCAAATCCCCTGTCTTCTTTGGCACTAAAATTAATCTTGAGTAGGTTCCAGATCCTTATTGGTCTGGGGAGATTTTTTGGATGACTCTTTTTTCCAGCAGCTTTTCTATTTCCAAGGCTACTGCCTCCCTCTGATTAGGTGGCACATAGGTCCATAGGTGTGTACTAGGCTAATGGCCCTGGAGCCTTTACAAGCCTAGCCCACAGAAGTGCCCTGGCATCGTGCTGCCCAACATTAGTTCCCAGTGCCTCTATCAAGCAGAGCCACTGCAGTGATCCCCAGGGTGAACTTTCTATTTCCCATCCACTCATCAAGATTTCCCTTGAAGAGGGCCAGTGAGGTGCTCTGCTTGACAGGTATGGGAAGTCTATTCCAGAGCATGGGCAGTCTCTGTGTTATCAACCTGTTTCCCCAGCATGTTCTGCTGATTGGGGTAATGAGGTTGAGGTCTCTGGAGTGTGTGGTGTGGAGGGATCAGGATTTCTTTTGATGTAGCATTTCTAACAGAGCTGGGTCAGACATGGCTTCATAAGTCAAGCAGAGCTCACCTCTTAGTAGACAATATGAGACAGAGAATAGCTGGAGTTTTTTGGGTCTGTCCATGTAGGACATGTGTTTAAGGCCTAGGATCCTTTTCGTGAGGTACTTTTATGGCCTTTCCAGCTGTTGCATGTGTCTAGTGAGGCACATGCCAAATGTGGCATTGTACTCAATGATTGGCCTAATGAGGATCTTTTTTGTTCTTGTTGGAGGAATTTAGGAAAATGGTATGAAATAACCTCTGGATATGATTTTCTGCACCCAAGTGTCTTTTGTGATGGATGCGCAGGCTTCCAGGTGCAGAGATAAGCATCTTCCACTTGCCTTCGGAGTGCAACAGTCAAGTAACCCTTCAGAGACCTGGTAGGGTCTTGTCAGAGAAGGCATCTCTGATGCCCTGGTTCTGTAGGCCACCTCTGCCACAAGGATGGAGCCTTCCATTAGAGCTACCCCTCTCTGCTGCAGGAAGAACTACCTCCTCATGATTCCTGGAAAGGCCCTTGGTACTTATGAAACCACATCTTTTTACCACCTTGCCAATTCTAGATCTCTGAGGGGTAGAAAAACAGATTCCCAAAGGCAGACAGGGTCTGTCTTTATCACTTCTGGAGACAGTTTTCTTAACTTTGGGGCCAAACAAAGATGATCCATCAAAGGAAGCATTGATGATTGAAGACTTGAAGGGCTCCACAAAATCACATAGGCTCGTCCAGGCAATGCTTAAACCTGCAGCCATAGAGGTACCCTCAGCTGCATAAGAGATCAACCTCATGGACACATTGGAAATGGACTGTAGGGTGGATAGTTTGTCGTCTGCTGACATTTGCCAAACAGTTCAGCAACTGAAGGGCAAAGGTCACCGAGACATAAATGCACTTGCTAAATTTGTCGAAGGCCTTGATCTCACTATTAGGGGGATTGACAGATGAGCTCTGTTCTACAAGTTCTCTCTTAGTCCCCAATGCAACCACCATGGCAACTATTGGGACTCCCTTCCTTCGGTGGTCCCTGTCTTTAGGAGGAGGTAAAAACTTGTCTGGTCTCTTAGGTATAGGTTCCGTTATATTGTGTTCCTTCCATGCTCAGTGTGAGGTAAGATCAATCAACTCATTAGCTGGTGGGACCACCAAGATGTAGCAGGACAGGCCCCAAAGCTTCCAGAAACACAGACTGGTATTTTTTAAACAACTTTATTGAATTATCACTAGTGGCACATGCAAATTTACTTTTCTATGAAACCAATCAAACTGTATTAAGTTCACATTGACAAACATTGTTCTTCAGATGTATTGCTGTAGATCATGCAACCTAAGTAACATTACATCAATTATTCAATTCCTACCCATTTTTTTTACAAGAAACATATTTATTAATATATCTCTTACAGCATATCATACATATATATAAATGAAAACAAATAACACAGACACAATCCTAATTGTAAGCATTTTACATCACAAACCACACTGACACTCCCATTTTCAAACATTATACATCACTTATAATCTACCCAATCATTTTCAATCAAACATCACATAGTTCATTTAAGTCCTGCCTTCTTTTAAATCCCATTCCTCCCCTGTATGTACTGCTTCCACAGTTCCCATTTTTTCCTATGTAGTTTGCTCTTACCCTTTTCTAAAGATCTCAAGTCCAGTTGTTTAATCTCTGTTACTATATTCACTACTTCTATTACAGCTAGTTTAGATTCTGATTTCTATTTTCTAGTAATTGCTTTTTTGGCAGCCACCATAATTAGGCACAGCAAGGCCTTACCATGTCTAGGCAAATCATATTCTGTATCATAGCTCAGAAAAATCATGTCCTTTGTCACACCAATCTGTCCACTCAGCATCTCTGACAGTGTATCCTGCAGGGAATCCTTAAAGTCTGCCAACTCACTGCACTCCCTGTTCCCAAATACCTATTTCATCCCCATCACACCTCCAACATTTGCTGTCTACCCGAGGAAAATTTCTCTGAAGTCTACTTGTGGGTATAAAAATATCTACGTAAACATGTCCAAGCAAAAATCCTAAATCTTCTCGATTTTGTTGCATATTTGGGAGACATACATATATCCTCCCATTGTTTCTTGGTGAATTGCTTATCCAATCTCTCATTCCAATACTTTCTAATAGCTGATTCTTATAGTTATCATGTAATATTTTATATGCTCTACTAAATATTCATTTTTTAATGGCGACTTGTGTTCTAGATCCTACTAAAACCTCTAGCAGTGCTGGTCTTTCATTTAGGACTCCCCTATTTCTTTCTGTTTGCCTATAGTCTGATATTAATCCTTGATAGGGAAGGCAATCTCTAACATGCAGCCCAAATAGATTCTTAGCATTTTCCCATTCTAGTATCTTTCCCTCTCTAGTTATTTGCTCCCAATACCTTGGTTCCTTTGCCAGTTATCTACAATAAATTCCAGCCTCTCTTGCCTATTGTATATAGCCATAATTGCAGTCTTCACTACTGGCAGAATCTCCTTTCTCCATTCCTGTGTTGGCTTAGCTTTTAGGACACTTTCTGCTACTTTATAGATATGATATTCTTTTTAATTATTGCTATTCTCCTTAAAGGCCTGCATCCAACATCCCAGTCTCTCCCTGTTTCTTGAGCTTTCCCACTGTTTCATCATCATCCCTTTCCACTTTGAATTATAGATTTCTGCTTGTGCTATGTATAGGAGCCTTAACTTTGTTGCACTGAAATACAACTTCAACTTGAGTAAACCCAATCCACCCTGTTCCACTGGAAGACTCAGTTTATCCCACTTGGTTCTTGTCATCTTCCTCTCCCAGATAAAGTCCTTCAGCTCCTTATTAATTGTTATCCACAACTTCTCCTCTGGTTGATAAAAATATGCCTGACCTATGTATAAGACTGATGGGATTAAAACATTTTAACTGCTTGTATCTTACTATCTATATCCATATAACAAAGCTTCCATTTTCTCAGTTTTTTGTCATCTTTTGTTTAGTCTCTTTCCACATTCCTTAGCTGCAACACCAGAATAATTTTTAGTGCATACTCCTAAATACTTAATTTTATCATGTCCCCATAAATATGGATATTGTTGAACCAATTCATATGTGGGTACATAATTTACTGCTATTGCCTTTGTTTTAGTTTCATTAATTTTGTATTCCAAAAAGATCTGAAAATGTCTCAAAATGTTCCACAGCACTGTACTGTCTGTTTCTAGTTTTGTCAGGTATAAAATATCATCATCTGTAAACATAGACAGCTTTTCTTGACTACCATACAAATTATATCCTTGAATTTCTGAGTCCTTTATTTACTTTGACAATGGTTATAGATATAATGCAAATAACAAAGGGGAAAGAGGACAACCCTGTCTGGTTCCTCTGCTCAAGCAGATATTATCACAGAGGACCCCACCCACTTTAATTTTCACCTCCGATTCCTCATATATCCTCCTAGTCAACCTTATATTTTTTTCAGGAAATGTAAATACCTCCATTGTCCTGATTATAAAGTCCCATCTTGCTCTGTCAAATGCTTTCTCTGCATCAAGACCCACCATCAACAATGGTGTTTTCTTACATTTTGCTTCCCTCTGGGTCACTGTTCTGTTCATAGGTTCATAGGTAGGTACTAGGCTATCTTCTTGAGAGCAATTACAAACCTAGCCAAGAAGGCATTTATAAGCCTAGCCAGAGTGTGTCGGCTTTCGCCGCCCCATTGATTAATTAACTGAGCCTCTGTCAAGCAGAGCCAATGAAGTGATCCCAGGGGTGTATTTTCTGTTACCCATCCACTCGTCAAGGCTTCTCTTGAAGAGTGTTAGTGAGGGGCTCTGCCTAATGTAGTTAGGAATTTTGTTCCAAAGCATGGGGAGTCTCTGTGACAGGAATCTATCCCTCCAGCATGTTCTATTTATTGTTGTGGCGAGGTTTAGCTCACTAGAGCGCGTAGCTCACAGTGACTTGGATTTCTTTAGGTGGAGCATGTCCATCAATTCTGAGTTGGACATGGCTTTGTAAGTCAGGCAGAGATCACCTCTGAGTAATCGATATGCCACTGAGTGCAGCCAGAGTTTTTTCAGTCGGGCTGCATAGGACATATGTTTGAGGCCAGTAATCCTCTTGTTGAGGTGCTTTTATAGTCTTTCAAGCTGTTGGAAGTGTCTTGTGAGGTACATCCCAAATGGAGCATTGTACTCTATGATGGGTCTGATGAGTGACAAGTAGAGGGACACTATAACCTCTTTATTTCTAGATGCGAACCCCTTAGTAATTAGATGGGCTACATAAAAGGATTTCCTAACTACTTTGGCAATATGATTGTCAAAGGAGAGATTACTATCTACCTGGGTCCCCAGATCTCTTATTACCTCTTCTGTATTAAGGGGGCTGCCGCCTATGTGGTAATTCATGTGTGTTTAGTTTTTCCCAAACGGGATGACTATGCATTTTTTGGCATTTAGCTTGAGGCCATGACTTTGACACCAGGTGTCTGTCTCAGTAAGGTCTTTTTGAAGGAAGTCCATGTCAGCCAGAGAGTCAATTATTGCTCCCGGTTTGCAGTCATCGGTGAACTTGTTTAGCCATAGTCCTCCTTTGTTTGCCTGTACATCTGAGAAATATATGCCGAACAGTAGGGGTCCCAGAACCGAGCCTTGCGGGACAGCACTTGTGACTTTTTTAGAGTTGGACAGGAGCCCGCTATTCTTACCATGTGAGTTCTGTCTGTAAGCCAGCTGGCAACCCATCTTGTGACATAGGGGTTTATGTTCGGGCTGGTGAGTTTTTCTATAATACCCGAGTGAGGAATGGTGTTGAACATCTTAATGATGTCAAATGCTTCCCTCCCCTCAAAAAAATATATTGATCCACAACTAACAATTTTGGCTTTACATTTGACATTCTTTTAGCCATTACAGACATGAACACTTTATAATCATGGTTTAGTATTGAAATGGGCCTGTACAAAGCTGGATCTGATGAATCTTTACCCTCCTTAGGTATTACAGCTACCACTGCTTTATCCCAGGATGTTGGTACTCCTCCTCCTCTTAAAATATTGTTAAACAAAACCTTCCAGATCTTTATCAGTTTTCTCCCTCCTAGCTTCTAAACTTCCACAGGAATGCCATCTGTTCCTGGGGACTTTGTAGATAATTTGTATCTCATCTCCTCCTATCCTAACCATTAGTAATTGAGCCTGATCTACCTCTAATCTTGGCATATTTAATTCTTCCATAAACATTTCAATTTGTATCTTTTCTTGAATTCCACATTTCTCTCTGTAATACAGGCTTTCATAGAATTGCTGAAATACTTCTAATACCTCTACAGGATCTTTTGTTACCTTCCTTGTTATAGGCTCCCTAAGCTTGGTGACAGCCCTTTCTACATTCTGTTGCCTGAGTCATCGTGCTTCAAGATTTTGTGCTCTAGTGTTATCAAAAACAGTTGCTTAACAGCAATCTTTCTAAACGCATGTATATTATCAAGGTAATCCCTTATTTTCTGCTTAGCATTCTGCTATTGATCCTCTTCTTGTTCTGTGAGATCCCCCTATTTTTCAATACTTTTATTTGTCAGTCCCTCTAAATAATTATTGTTACTTCTTAATCATAGCTCCCTTTCTTTTATTTCCACCCAATTTTTTAAACTCCATCTTAATTTTATCCCACTCCCTAGCTATATTTTCAGAAGTAATTTTGATTTTCTCCAATAGCTCATGAATAATCTCCACTACCCATTCCTTAAATTCCTCTCTTTTCAAAAGATAGGTGGGAAAGCACCAGTGTCTCATTTTTATTTCATTACCCTGTGTTTTTATTTTAGTTATTATTGATACATGATCTGAAATAGTTATTGTGTGACTATCAAGACCTTCAATTAAATGCACATGTTCCTGTGAAATGTAAATTATGTTGAGCCTAGCCCAGATTTTATATCTTGGGGAATAATATGTAAATTCACTCCACACTCCTATTAATGAATTCACATCTTCCATGCCAAATATTTTCATATATTTCTTCAAAAATCTACCCTCCTTTGTTATACTTTCCCTTCTAGACCCCTAACACATCTTCATTGCTGCAAATCAAATTCCATTCCCCACCCATAAGTAATATTCCTTGCTGAAAACAGATTTCTCCCACAATTTTCTTAAGCTCCATTATAGCAGTTTTATGTGGAATATAAATACATGCTAGTGTAATCTTCCTCCCTTGAAAGTGGCCCCTTAGCACTACAAACCTGCCTTTATCTTTTTATCCTCTTCTATCACTACTGGAATTCCCTTTGTAATTAATATAAATACTGTTTTTTTTTCCTTTGTCCCAGATATTCTGCTGAATAACCATCCTGAAAACCTTTCTTTATCAAATTCACATGTTCAGTTCTTTTCAAGTGTGTCTCCTGTAACATAACTATTTGCACTCTACATTTTTATATAGTTCACTGTTCTTTCTTTTTTGTATTTATCTGTGAGGCCATTGACATTTAAAGACATTACAGAAAGCATCACTGTATTAAAAAGTTATTATTCCCACCTTTTATCTATAAAATCTTTTTTATTAAATGTCTAGTTCCAGCTTTTGTGTTGCATGCATATATTGTTTGGTAGGTTGAACTTTTATTATATAGTTGTTTCCTGTCATATCCATTTGAGCCTAGGTCACATCTTACAAAACTTTTTTGTTTTATTGAAAGCCCTCAAAAAATCCCCAATACCCCCTAAAGCTTATTAATTTAATACGAACACACAAAACTATATATATCTTCAAATACTGAAATTGTACCCTTCTAATAGGAACAAATGTCCCAAACTGACAGCCACACTCAAAGACTTGAGTTAACCTAAATGAAAGGTTATCCATGCTAAGATGCATGGTGCAGCCTGTGCTTCCACCATGTGCTAACTGGTTTTGTCTTATCTTTATAGCTCTCCCAGCTGGGAAAAACCATGAATGCTTTCAGAGAACATTATATCTTGGCCAGTTTCTCTCTTCTTTTTTCCCCCAAGCCAATCGCTCTCCACCAGACTGTAACCAATTTCTCTTTATCAGATTGTCTCCATGGAGACATGAGAACCAGACAGCCAAATTCTCATTATCAGATTGTCTCCATGGAGACATGTGGGCCAGATACAGAATTGTTATTATGCATACAACCATTTGCTAGAAAAAAGCCTTATAATATTCAATATTCTGTTTCATTTACTTGCTTTCTCTTAAAACTTGTTAGTAAATCTATCTAAGGTTTTGAATTTAGTCACCCCCATGCAAGAATCAGAAAAAGAACATTATTTTTTCTTTTGTCATGTTCTTTTAACCAGGCTTTTTTTGCACATTGCAGTGCCTATATTTCTTAAAACTGAACAAGAAGAAAAACAGAAGGAAGAGAGAAAAAAAACAGCAGCACCTATTTACAATCCCCGTTACACTTAAAAATAACTGAGAAAGCTTTATTTTATAGCATGCAAAGCAAACCATACACCACAGAAATAGCACTATTAATAGAAAAATGTTTTCTTTACTTACAGTTAACTTTCTTCCATCTCTTTGCCTCCACGAAGCATGTTTTGGAACATTAATGACATGAAGTATGGCACATACTTTAGAGTCCCTCAGAAGTCCAACAATTTCTGAAAAAGTCCAATATTTTCAGGTGTTCTTGTTCTGTCACATTTTGCAAATATAATTATTGCATAGTAATTCCACATTAAGTTACTGGTTTTATTAGTTTTTAATCTTCATCTCCTAAATCCTGTCACTGCTTCATTTCCAATGCACTCTCAATTCTTCTAGTCATCTCTCATGGGCCCCTTTTTTCTCTCCAATATTTTCTATTGAAACAGTGGAAAAAGTTTCACATGTAGAGTATCTCTGTAGTCTTTATTATTAGAAGAATAAGGAGGAGAATCTGCTGTTTCACAGCTCACTTTTTGTTGGACCCATTTTGTATTTCCTCCTTAGCATGTACTTCATCAAAAATTATTTTGTCCCTCCAGGAAAGAATATCTTAAAGACATTTGGGTACAGCAGTTTGAGTCTCATACCTGTGTCTTGACACTCCCTGAATAGTTGAATGAATTTACTCTTTTCTGCCTGGTGTACAACAAGTAATCATTTTCCACAACACTCTGCTGTCTCCCACTTTTAGTATTTTGTCTTTCTGCCACAGTTTTGTCAGAATCAACTCCTGCTGCCAGTAGGATTGCATCTTTACTATTAACGGTCTAGGTTGCTTTCTCATAGCCAGGTTTGGAGCATACACACAGAGTGCCCTTTCAACTAAAAACTCCTGCTGTGGAATACTAGTCCAGTTGCTTACTTGTGCTTTCATAAAATTAATGCAGTCTGTTCCTTCCAGCTTCTCTAGTATAGCTGAAAATGTGCTTTGTCCTCTAATTCTACTATTTTTGAAACATCTCTTCCTCAGCAGTCTCATAATCACCCAGCTTTTGCTTCATTTCAACCTCTGAGTTTTTCAGCTTTATCACCTCATCTGAATATCTGTTTAAAGCTTCTTCCATTTTTTCCAGCCTTTGTTGTTTTGTGTTGATATACTCCATCAGTTTTTCATTTATTTTAACCAGGTGTGTGTGCAGTTGTCTTATATCTTTCTGTAGGTCACTGGAAGTCATGTCTGAAGGTTGCATTGTTTTTTGCTGAACAGCTGCAGAACATTCCCCAGTCAGTGCTTCTTCCTCACTTTATGTAGATGATTTTTTTCCAGGTGCTCTGTATTTATTTTTTTCATCCAGGCAGTACATGTACTAGCCAGTTACTAAAATTTACCTATAAACACAAAACTATACTGGCCTTCTCTTGTTGAGTTTCTGTTTTCACACTGAGAGAGCTATAATTAAGCTGTTACTCAATGTGCAGCCATCTTGGAAGTCCAAACACTGACTGGTATTGAAAGACAATCCACTTCTGTGTTTAAGCAGTTCCAGGATCTCTCCAAAGGAGATATCACTAGGTTGAGATCTGGGGGACCCTTCCCCTTCATCAAAATTCGTGTCTTTGGTGATAGATTCCTGAGGGGGAATCTAGGTACATCCTTTTGCGCATTCCTTTCTAGGGACCTCATCAGTGGGATGGTCTGGTGAAGTATCAGAAGAGGGTGGGGAGTTCTGTATAAGTACTGGCTGGAAGCCTGCACAGGATGGCTGTCCCAGTGAAATTGGCATGAGAGCATCAGAGCTCAAACTCAGTGGAGGAAAAGTAGGATCCAAAGAGGGTAAGGATCTCCTCTCTCTAGGTATACAGAAAGCCCTGTCCACAATCTCAAAGACAGAAGGTCCAGGAGAAACAGCAGCCAGTCACACCAGTAATGAAGATACCTGTGCTGAACTCTGCATCCCTGTGGATTAATGCCTTGAGTAAGAAATTGGAGCTGAGGTATCCAACATTGAGGCAGTGAGAGGCAAGAATGAGTACAACTGATTTAGAGTCAATCCCAGATGAGAAAGCAAGAATTTGTAAGCTTGAGGAACTTTATCTATCTGCCTTTTTTGGAGACTGAAGGTTGAAGCACATTGTTATCACTTGTGGGAATTAACACATCCGTCAAGGCTGGCGAATAAGAGGGATGGTTGTAGTATGTGGCACATCCACTAGCAATATATAGCACAGTTGTGTAAGTAAACTCACCATAACTGTAGATGTTCAAATGATCACTACGACAGTAGCCTTAATTATATTTGTTATATCCTGCCAAGGATATAACTTGCCAGACAGCTTCCAAAGCCTCAAAGCACCTTCCAAGTGCCAAAACTGTCAGCCAGCTCATGCAGAGCTGACTAAAAGAAACATTTAGGTGCTGAGCCCTTCAGAGCTTTTCTGCCAACAGACAGATGGAGACTGAGCCTGAAAGGACAATGCTAGAAAAAACACAAAATAAATAACATGCTGGCATAAACAACATACTAAAAAATAAGGGGTAAGAGAAGGAGGGAGTGGTTACTGCAGCAGTGATCATTTGAACATCTACTTTTATGGTAAGTTTACTTACATAACTGTAATATGTTCATCATATTAATGACTGCCGCAACAGCCTTAGCTATATAGGTAGATTTGGGAGGTGGAAGGAGAAGAGTCCAGGTGTCCCTGGAGAATGATCCTAGCAAACTTGATCTGGACTAAGGGAAGGAATCAGGCTTATAGTGCTTTGTAAAAGTATGGGCAGAGGACCAAGTTGCTGCTTGAAGAAATATGAACAGGAACAGATACATATGTAGTTTTCAGTTTCTTTTTGATAGGAAAAAATGTGGCCACTAGGGTTGTTAATGGCAGCATTAGCTTCCCTAGGGATGGGCCAACATTTTGACTGAAGAGGGAAGATGTCTCCACTTCCTGTCCCGCAACCAACAAGAGTCACTCTCCCTTGCTCACTGAGGGGGGCCCCAATAGCTGCAGAGGATGTGAATAACCCACAGTCCATAGTTGCTGTATTTGCTACACCAGAGGGATCTGGAATAAAATTTGAGTGGTCAGGGGAACCAGCTTTGGCCACAGCAGAATCACCCACCTGTGGCTAAGGCAAACTGCTAGCCTGTTGTGGTTGCAAAAGCTGTTTGCATAAGCGTTTTTTTCTGGATGGGAAAAGAACCGACCATAGGACCGGTAGTTTGTTCCACAGTCAAGCAGAAAATGGTGCCTCTTTCCATAAAAAAACAAACAGCACAAACCAGTACAAATTTAAAGTTGTAAAAAGTCACATTTTCCCAATAAAAAACATTTTAATATACTTTGCCAGCCCCAGGAAGTAAAACAATAAGAAGTTATGTCTTACCATAACGTTCCATGTTAGTTGTCTTCTTCTCGCCTTCTTTCTTGCTGGATGTGTTCGGAGACGATCCTTGGCTCCGACTCGGCCTATACTATAGCTCGAGAGCTATTTTTACCAGCTCGAGGCAGCCCTATATCCCACAATACCATGCACTAACTCCCCAAATCTCGTTTGGAAGCTAAGACATAGTATAAAACGTAATATTATAATAATAATATTATAATCCTTTTTTTTACGAGTACAGGTTACCTGCTAGTAACACTAAGGATACCATGAAAGACTCAACATATTGTATCTCCAGAAATGGAAGGACTCAGAACCTCGAGTCTATCCAGGCTAGGGGGCAGGAGGGAGGACGAAGAAAGAAGGCGAGAAGAAGACAACTAACATGGAACGTTATGGTAAGACATAACTTCTTAATGTTAAGTTGTCATTCTCGCCTTCATTCTTGCTGGATAGGACAGCGTCCCTAGCATCTTAGTCCTGGGTGGCTCAATGGAACAGACTCCTGAGTACAGTGGAACCAAAATCAGCTCTATTTCTGGAGGCTAGATCAAGCTTGTAATGGGCAATAAAGGTATGTTTGGACACCCATGTAGCTGCTGCACAAATGGCATCTAGTGGTAACCTTGCTTGAAAAGCCGTTGAAGTTGATAGTGCCCTGGTTGAATGAGCTTTAGGCCTAGAGGGTAGTTGCCTGTGTCTCAACTCATAGATCAAGGTAATAATAGATGTCAGTCATCTGGAAAGAGTAACTTTCGATACTGGAAGCCCTTTCTTGCCTGCAGCATAAGAGAGGAAGAGCTGGTCTGACTTTCTGAATTGTTTTGTCCTGTCTAGGTAATACCGTAATTGGCGATGAACATCTAATGAATGTAATTTTTGTTCAGCCCTGTTGGTATAGTCTGGGAAAAAGATAGGCAAATCAATGGAGTGGTTTAGATTTGCTTCCAATAACACTTTTGGTAGGAAGGAAGGATTTGTTCTGAGAGTTACCCTATCTTTATGAAAAACCAAATAGGGAGGACGGACAGACAAGGCTTGAAGTTCCGATACCTTTCTGGCAGATGTTATAGCTACTAAAAACAGCGTTTTCCAAGAAAGAAGTTTGAGGGAGCAAGAAGCTGCCGGATCAAAAGGGGGTAGAATTAGTGAAGTTAGAACTAAATTCAAATCCCATTGTGGGGGTGGATCTTTGACTGGAGGTCTGAGCAACAAAATGCCCTTGAGAAAGGCTTTACAGAGTTTGTGGGACATAATATTTGCTTCTGAGAGTCCAACATGAAAATTAGCAATGGCCGCTAATTGTACCCTGATAGTGGCCGATGATGACCCCGAATGAAAAAGCTCGGCCAGAAAGTCTAGAACCTCATGAATGGGTGCATGGAAAGGATCTAGTTTGTGCCCAGTGTGAAAAACGCTTCCATTTACTCGCATAAGTCTTCCTAGTATTGGACTTATGGGAAGCCAGAATGATATCACGAACAGGAGGAGAAATAAGGGGAAGCCTGGCTATGGCTGGAAGTGGAGCAACCAAGCTGTGAGGTTGATGGAATGTAGAGACTGATGCAGCTTGCCCGTGAGGTGGGTCAACAGATCCGGAAGGGGTTCCAGATGCCAAGGCTGTCCAGTAGGTATTTGTGCAGGAACGGGAACCAAACTTGCCAAGGCCAAAACGGGGCAATGAGGATCATTTTGGATCTCAATGCGGTTGCTTTCTGAATTAGTTGCGGGATCAATGGAAAGGGAGGAAAGGCATAAAGAAGACCCCGGGGCCAAACGTGAACAAGAGCGTCTCTGAGGGGCTGGCCTGGTAGAGGAAAAAGTGTGAAGAAGTCGAGGCACTTGCTGTTTTGCGGAGTTGAGAAAAGGTCGCAGCAAGGCTGGCCCCACTTCTGAAAAATTCCGTCTACTACCGCTTGATTTAGAGACCACTCATGAGGCATGAGGATAGTTCTGCTCAATCTGTCTGCTATGACGTTGGACTTCCCGGGGATGTGCGCTGCTATCAGAAACAGTTGAGATGAAATTGCCCATTGCCAAAGTCTGAGTGCTTCTCGACAGAGGGGGTAGGACCTTGTTCCGCCCTGCTTGTTTATGTACCACACCACAGACATATTGTCCGTTTGAATTGCTATAGTCCCTGTGGGAAGAGAGCTCTGAAGGGCCTGCAACGTCAAAAGCACTGCCCTCATCTCCAGGACATTTATGTGCAGGTGGCATTCTGGCTGTAGCCAAGTGCCCTGGACCGTCCTGCCCTGATAATGCCCCCCCACCCGATCAGGGAGGCATCCGTGACAGTGGCAACTGGAGGGGGGAGAACAAAGGGTCTGCCCTGAAAAAGCTGAGGGGAAACCATCCACCAGGAGAGATGTTTCTTGCAAGATGGTGTTATCAAAATGTTGTGGGTCATTGGCAGCTGCTGAAAGGACCACTAAGAAAACAGCATCCACTGAAGGAGTCTCATGTGGAAGCAGGCTAATGGAAGTAGAAGAATCACCGCCGCCATGAGGCCCACCACTTTCAATACTAGCTTGACTTGGACTCTGCTGGGCTGAAACAGAAGCTGAACATTCCACCTTATGTCTGTCACTCTCTGAGGTGGTAATGTTGCAGACATTTCTGTGGTGTTTAATACGGCGCCTATAAAGTTTATACATTGACAAGGCGACAAGGAGGACTTTGCAAAATTTATAGAAATACCCAGGCTGTTGCAAAGATGGATAGTATAATCCCTGGCCATTATGAGATCCTGTTTGGTGGTAGCGGAAATGAGCCAGTCGTCTAAGTATGGAAACACCTGGAATCCTTTTTGTCTCAGGTGAGCCGTGACCACTGCCAAACATTTGGTGAACACCCGGGGGGCTGTGGTGAGACCAAAGGGCAGGGCCCTGAATTGAAAATGACTGACTCCCAGCCGGAAGCGGAGAAACCTCCTGGAGCGCCTGTGTATTTTTATGTGGTAGTACGCGTCCTGGAGGTCTAACGAGCACATCCAGTTGTCTCTGCCCAGAAAGGGTATAATGGACTGCAGTGTTACCATCCGAAATTTTGTCTTTAATACATAGTTCTTTAACCTGCTGAGGTCCAAAATGGGTCTCCAGTCTCCTGTCTTTTTTTGGTACCAAAAAGAATCTGGAGTAGATTCCGGATCCTAGCTGATCTGCTGGGACTGCCTGGATGACTCTTTTGTTTAACAGCTTTTTTATTTCTAGCTGAGCCTGACCCCTTTGTGCGGGTGGTACGTCTGGTAGGGGTTTTGGCAGTTGTACCGGAGGGAAAGTGAAAGGAATTTTGTAACCCTCGGATATGATCTTCTGTACCCATGTGTCTTGAGTGATGGATTGCCAGGCTTCCGGGTACAGAGATAATCTTCCCCCGACTGCCTCCGAAGGCGGACAGTCGGGCAGCTTCTCAGGGATGCTGAAAGGGTTGGTCAGGGAAAGATTCCCTGGAACCCTGGTTTTGTGGACCCCCTCTGCCCCTGGGGCAGCATCTGTTATTATTCCCCCCCCTCTGCCTCTAGGAGGAAATTCACCATGTGCGGCAGGCGCGACTCCCTGTGGTTTGCGGAACCACATCTTTCCACCCCTCTGTCCTTTAGGATAAGGTCTAGAAGGCATGGAAAAAACAGACTCCCATGGCAGAGAGAGTCTTACCATCTTGCTCACATCTGGTGAGGGTATTCTTCACCTGAGGCCCGAACAATTCCAAACCGTCAAAGGGGGTGTTGGTGAAGGATGCCTTGAAGGGGTCGGCAAAATTACAGAGTCACATCCAAGCGTGGCGTCTCAATGCAACGCCTGTGCCAGCGTCCCTACTTGCTCCATCGACTGCATAAGAGATTAGCCGCATGGAGGAGTTAACAATGGAGTTCAGGGTAGCCAGCTGAGAGTTTATTTTGTCCTTAAACCCCACAGCAGAAGGATCCTGTACCGTTTCACCCAGCTCTGTGAGCAAGTCTCTTTGAAGGCGGGTGAAATGACATAAATAGTTCAGCGATCGCATAGAAAATGTCACTGAAGCAAAGGTCTGCTTGCCGTACCTGTCCATGGTCCTGGACTCTTTGTTAGGAGGATGAACAGGTACAGAAGGATCAGCTAATTCCTTCTTAGTGGCTGCTGCTACCACCATAGCATCAACTGAAACACCTTTGGTGAGAAAGGATTTGTCATCTGGTGCAGAAATAAATTTAGAAGGCCTCCTAGGGGTAGGTTCCATTAAATCAGGAGCTGCCCATGCCTTTCTAGCCACTACCTCCATTAGTGGGTCGAAAGGGGGAGACACCCAGGAGGTGGAAGGGCGAGATCCAAAGGCGTCAAGGTAAACCGACTCGTCCTCAGAAGGTTTGAGAGTGGACCAATTTCCCCTCTGTCTTAGGATCTCCAGGATGTCTGAAAAGGAGACATCCTCAGAGGGGGATCTGGGGGAAGCCTCCGACTCATCCAAGTTGGTGTCCGACATGACAGACTCGGGGAAGTCAATGTGCTTCCTCTTGCACTTTCTTTTCCTAGGGGGTTCCCCTGAAACTTAAGGGGAACCCTCGGAAGAGGAGGAGACACCCAAAGTGGGTACCTTACGCTTTGGATCTCTGCTGTCGGGTATAGGAGGGTGGCCAGAGACTGTAACAGGCACTACAGAGGGAGGAGCCGCAGAACTTAACCTTGGAGTGGACACTGGGTCCAGCACACTCCTCATCACCTTGAAGGCTCCCCTATAAGACACCAAAGGTAGCCCCGGCTCCGAAGAGGCCAGAACCGCCCCCAGAACCAACAGAGAAGGCTCCGAGAATGATGTCGGGGCGAACTAACCAGAGCCGAAGCTCCGAGAGGGAGAGCGGGGTCAGACAAGGGTCCGATGCCACTCGCCCCCCCCCCCCCGGAGCCGACAATGGAGTCCCGGCGCCCGGACCTCTCCATGGACGGAAGCAATAAAGAGGTCGGAGCTGACGACACCAGAGCCGAAGGAGGAGGTATCGGCTCCGACGTGGGCAAGGTCACGGTTCCGACGAACTCCGGCTCCGAACTCGAGAGATGAGTCGGAGGAGGAATGGATAACTGTATCAAAGGAGCCACAGTCTGGTGAGATGGGCTCTGAAGCATTTGGGCCAGCGCCTGAGATTTTATGAGTCTACTGACCACCCGCTCGATGTCATGATCGGAGAGCCTGGAAGACCTCGATGAATGAGTCCTATGACTCCGCTCCGATAGGAGGGGGGGCCTCAGAGCCGATCTGACGGACTCTAAAGAAGGGGACCTAGAGCGCTTGCACGCTGGGGTTGGCTCCGATGATGGTTTCGAAGCGGAACCCACTTTGCTCACCTCGGAGCCAGCCGGAACCGAGGTCAGAGCCGTCTCGACAACACCAGCCCTCGGCTCAGAAGCTGGAGGCGAGGGTTTGGCGGTTTTTGATGACTTCCCCGAGCCAGACTTGGACGGGGAGTCATCAGGCTTTAACAAGCCCCTTAGAATAAGCTTGTTATGCCTTTCCTGCAGGACTCTTGAACTAAATCCGTGACAAACGGAACAAGAGTCCTGCAGGTGTAAAGGCCCCAAGCAATAGACGCAAGAAGTGTGACCGTCTGTCAGAGACATTTTCTGACAGCACGAGTCACACTTCTTGAATCCCGAGATCTTAACATCTTTGGACATTGCCCTAAGACAGTCACTCAATCAGCACACACACTCACTCACTTACACACAAGGGGGAGATGAGGGGGCTGACTAAAACAACAACAACACACACACAGAGGTGAATAAACAGAAAAAAACTAAAGCCTGTAGGCCTGATTATAAAAGTTAACTACAGGGGTGGGTAGGGCTTATGAAACAAACACTATTAAGTATAATATCGATAGGGAACAAAAGTAGGGAAAATAACCTAATAAACTACCTCAAAAAATTAGAAACTTGTTGAAAAAATCCTTTACTGACCTGAGCCGGTAAAAAAAGGCAACCTCGCAGCGAAGCGGCAAACGAGATCTGGGGAGTTAGTGCATGGTATTGTGGGATATAGGGCTGCCTTGAGCCGGTAAAAATAGCTCTCGAGCTATAGTATAGGCCGAGTCAGATCCGAGGATCGGCTCCGAACCCATCCAGCAAGAATGAAGGTGAGAATGACAACTTAACATACATAGTTTTCTCACAGAAAAAAAATGGTTTTCAATTACTTTTATCTACTTTTTAAACTGACAGAAAAAAGTGCACTCCCACTTAAAAAGAACAGTTTAATCTCATAACAGTCCATTAAAACAAACTCCTAGGTACAAAAAAAAAAAAACTTTCCTAACCAGGAAAGTAAATTTAAAGAATAAATTCAAAATGGGGAAGGTTTTCCTCAAAGAGAACTTATCTTCCCAGCAATTTAACAGCACCACGTTAAGGTGGGTTTAGCTTAGTGGTTAAGGTTTTCACCTCACATACTCATGGTACAGGGTTATATTCTGACCTCGGGTTATTGGCTAGGCTTAAAATGAGCCTTCAAGACAGTTAGCCTAGTGCTCACCTATCAACAGACTAAATTTCATCTTTGTTTATAAGGGGTTGTCATAATAGTAAAGTTCATTCCCTCACAGATGCAAGGTCAAGGCACAACATTTGATTCTGACCTCTGGTTGTTGGCTAGGCTTCTAATATTCTGCAAACTGGTAGTCGGGCATTTACCTATGAAACTCTGTTTGGAGACATCAGAGTATTACAGTAGAAGCGTGTTGGTCTCATAACCCAGACCTAAATGAATCAGAACCATCTTCTGTTATGTAAAAAGGGAGACGGCTTTGGGTTGGATGTTCATATAATGCTTAAGGAGTTACCTTATAGTCACAAGGTACAGGATTTGATTATTACCTTTGAAAGGGACATTGACTAGGCCTAAAATGGCATGCAAAGGCAGATAGCCTAGTACTTACCTACGAACCTCTGAGTCAGCCATATGCTGATCCTCGAAAGCCCATAGAAGAGGAATGTCTTCAGTGGCAGGAAATCTCTGAAGGGCTTGGTGCTCAAACCTGTATTTTTAGGCAACTTAGCTTGAGCTGCCTAATGGTTTGAGCTTGTGGAAGGTGCCTGAAGCTTTGGAAGCTGTCCAGCTGTTATATCTTTGGCAAGACATAACCTTCCTGCAGCAGTGATCAATATGATGAACATCATATCTCCTCAGTTCAGTAGAACACACTAAAGTTATGTGCTTACTATAATAAAAGGTCCGTGTTATCTGATTTTCATCCATTTCAGCACATGGCTTGTCAGATCCAAATGGATCTGATCTTGCCACTGATTTTGAAGCTTCTCAGATCCAGAGCTCTGACTCCTCCCTTACTCATAATTCCCTCCATTCCACCTTAGTATCTCAGATCAGGTTTGCCCCAATAAAATGTAATTCATAATCATAATACTATACTCAAAGCTAAATACAAAGGAATGGAAGGCAGTCTGTCAGGACTGCTCACAGACAGGGTATAAGAGAGATCTACCTGGTCACCAGAAGTCCATCTGTATCGATTTGGAAGGGGGCAGGAGGGAAGCAGGTTCAGCTGGATAAAAATCAGACATGGATCTATCTACAGTAAGTGCATAACTTTCATGCCCAATGTTATCTATTTTCATCTGATTCAATATGTGGGACAGATTCACAAGCTGTTTTACCTGGGTGGCATCAAGGAAGGGCATTTCTGAGAATGTTGGAACTGAAAGAAGAGTGTGATCTGGACTGCACATCCAGTTTGTAATGAGACACAAAAATTTGTGAACTGCAGACCAAGTTGCTGTAGCACAAATATCAGTAACAGGGGGTCTACTTCTAAATGCTGTTGATATGGCTATTGCCCTTGTGGAGTGAGGTCTTATTATATATAAAATAAATGCCATCTGATAATCTTGAAAAAGTATCATTGGCAACTGCTTTGCCTAATTTTGGTCTTGAGAATGCGACAAACAATTGATCAGAATTTCTGAATTGTTTAGTTCTGTGAAGTTAGAACTTGAGTTGGTGATGAACGTCCAGCATATGTAGAATGCATTCCCCTTTTTTGAGAACTTGGGGGGAAAGTCTGGTAGATTTACTGACTAATTTAAGAAGGCTTCTGATGCCACCTTAGGAAGGAAGGATGAGTTAGTCCTCAAGGAGACTCTGTCTTTATGGAAAATAAGATGGGGGTTGTAGGAAAGTGCCTGTAACTCTGAAATCCATCTGGCTGATGTAACAGCCACCAGAAAGATTGCTTTTCCAAGAGAGGAACTTCAAATCTACTGACACTGTGGGTTCAAATGAGTTTGAGTTAATGCTTGTAGCATGATAGTAATATCCCAGGGAAGTACTGGATCTCTGATAGGTGGTCATAGGAGAAGTGTTCCTCTCAAAAAGACTTTAGACATTCTTAAGGAAACTGTAGAATTGTCATTTTTCCATATGTTGAGATTACAGCCATTTGCACTATGACAATGAAATAACTAAAGCCACTGTTGAAAGGTTCAGACAAGAATTCTAATATGGAAGGAATGTGAGCAGAAAAGAGGTCTAATACTTTTGATACAGCCCAAATGGGAAATATCTTGCATTTGCAGACCTTTTTTGAGATGATCTGAATAACTGATGCTGGGAACATGGCATCTCTGGCTAAGGTTAGAACTGGAAGAACCTAGCAGCTTATTTCATGGATCTCTGGTCCAGGGGAGGCAATCTGGATGGATGGGTTAATAGGTTTGGATGCTGATGCAACATCTATGTGGGATGTACTAGTACAGGCCACAGGAAGGTAAACCATGTTTGTCTGGGCCAGAAAAGAGCAATGAGGATCACTCTGGCCTTGCACTTTCTTGCTTTCTGGATAAATTTGTTCATTAAGGACAATGGGGGGGGAAGCATAAAGGAAACTTGGGGGGCCAAATGTGGACAACAGCATCCCTCGTTGACTGTCCCTGTGGAAGGATCACGGCAAAATAACTGCTGTACTTGTTGTTTAGGAAGGATGCAAACAGGCTGCAGCAAGGTTTGTCCCAGCAATGAAAAATCAAGGTTGCCAATGCTGGACTGCGGTACTACCAATGAGGCATTATTGCCACTGCTGGATTGAGGGACCACTCATGAGGCATTAAGATAGTTTTGCTCAATTTTTCCACTAGTACATCGGATGTCCCTGGTATGCGTGTTCCTGTCAGAAAACAGTCTGAAGACATCTCCCATTGCCAAAGTCTCATTGCCTCTCAGCAAAGGGGACAGGAGCAGGTTCCTCCCTGTTTGTTGATGTACTAGGCTACCACCATGTTGTCTGTCTCTATGGAAATCACACCCTTGGGGAGAACATCCTGGAACAGCTGCAATGGTAAGAGGACTGTCCTCATCTCCAAGATACGGATGTGAAGATTGACTTCTAGATGTGATCAAGTACCTTGAACCATCCTCCTTTCGAAATGTGCCTCCCCACACCCTAAAAAGAAAGTGCCTGTGGTTACTACAGCCACAGATGGATTCATATGGAATGGACATCCTTTTCCCACCAAAGGAGATTTTATCCACCAACAGTTGTGTTCTCTGCAGACTTGAGTCATGTGGAATTTTGCATGTAGTGAATGAATGCCTTGAGACCACTGTTCAGAGAGAGTCCAGTGAAGTACTCCCATGTGAAATCAGGATAGCAGGACCATTAAAACTGAGAAGGCCATCAGACCTAAAAGCTGAAAAATCAATCTTGTTAGAGGAGAATAGTGAAGCAGTACCTGTGTGGCTGTGAGAGAGAGAGAGAGAGAGACAGTACTCTGCAACAAGGAAGACTGGCGATCTGTAGTACTGAGTCCAGATGGCATCCAATGAATTCTAGCTGTTGTGTCAGGGTTAGGATGCTATTGGTCAGACTGATTGTAATTCCTAGCTTTTGCATTAGTTGAGGCAGAACAGAGCCAGGTCTAGCACTAGGTGACACAGGCAGTTCTGCACATTTTTTTCCCAGGGAATATGTATTGATCCATGAGACTTAAAGCATTAAACATCCTCATCATCTAACACATACAGTAGAAGTGGTAGCTGCACTCATGCCACATTCCACTGTTTTTCAGTCTTAGATGTAAAAAGCTCTTTTGGCAAATTTTGCTGGATCACAAATCTTCATTATTAACCACATTCAGTACATCATTTGGAAGATACAGATTTTTAAGAATGCCAGGGTCTATATTAGAACATCGAAGTTTTAAAACTTCAAATGTTCTAATATCAACCCCTATTCAGCGAAAGCTGAAAACATCGACCATACAGAACAGCGAATTTTTTCCTAGGGAAAAAATTTGCTGTTCCAAAACACATACACACAACACAAGCATACCAAACAAACAGCAATCCACACACATACACCTAAAATCTTACACCTAACCCTACACTAAACTATACATACACCACTAACTATCCACTTACCTTAACCCAAACCCTAACCCTAAGGTCCGTCACTATCACACACTCACCTCACCTGCACCCTAACCCTAACTCACCTACCCCGCCCTAACCCTCACGTCCACACAATCGCACACTTATCTGACCCATGCCCTAACCCTAACTCACCTAACCTGCCCTAACCCTCATGTCCACACAATCTCACACATACCTAACCCGCGCCCTAAGCCTAACTCATCTAACCCGCCCTAACCTTCACGTCCACACAATTGCACACATACCTAATCTGCACCCTAATCCTAACTAACCTAACACGTGCTCAATCGCACATTTACCTGAACCCAACCCGTAACTTTCCATCACAGCGCTGAAAATACCAAAGCAACAGAAACGGACAACTGAATTCTTTCCCTAGGAAAAAATTTGGTTTTCTGTAGCTTTGATATTTTCAGCTTTCACTGAATAGGGATCGATATTAGAACATTCAAAGTTTTGAAACTTCAATGTTCTAATATAGACCCGAATGCCATTTGGAAATAATTCTACCAGTGAGATATTTCACCGTGGCATGGAACAAATATTTGCTGGCTATCCACGTGCTATTATAGTAGATGACATTATTGTTGGAGGCGATGGTGAAGAAAAACATGACAGAAATCTCAGGAAAGTTCTAGACCGTGCACATGAAGCAAATCTCAAACTGAATCCTCAGAAATGTAAATTCAAACTGAAAGAAGCTACTTATGTGGGACATTTGTTTGCAAGTTCTGGCTTCCAACCAGATCCATCTAAGCAAACAGCAATTGTTGAAATGCCAGTTCCGGCGAATGTCACATCTTTATAATGTTTTCTAGGTATGGTCAACTAGTTAGGAAAGTTCATCCCAGACTTAAGTGAGCTTTCTGCCCCATTACGTGAGTTGACATGCAAAAATTTAAACTGGTCCTGGTTGGAACATCACAAAAGAGCACTTGATATTCTGAAGAAGAAAATTGCCAGTCCACCCACATTGAGATATTATGAAGTTTGCAAACCTGTAATTCTTTCTTCTGATGCTTCAAGGTATGGTCTTGGCGCAACATGTCTTCAAGAAGGCATACTTGTTGCTTATGCATCAAGAACTTTAACTCAAACAGAGATGCATTATGCACAAATAGAAAAAGTATTTTTGGCAATAGTGTTCGCCTGTTCGCAGTTCAATGATTACATTTAATGGTAGACCCATCCAAATAGAGACTGATCACCAACTACTAGTGACAATTTTGAAAAAGCCAATACATACAGCCCAGCTTGATTGCAAAGCATGATTTTAAAATTTTCATATTGATTACAAAAAGGGCAAACACTTGTACCTTGCTAATGCTTTGTCACACGTGCCCAGATAAATGACAGAACAGCATGAAAATGAAACAGCAGACTTTGAAGTCATGGAAGCCAGAAATTTTTCATCATCACGGCTTGATGAACTAAGAAATCACACAGCTTCAAACCCATTTCTCCAGAAGCTGAAAAACGTTATCAGCCAAGGATGGCCAATGCAACAAACCAGTTTACCACTTGACATTTAGCAGTATTTTCCTTACAGAGATGAACTCATAATGGAAGCTGGAATCATCATGAAAGGTCCAAAAGTGGTAATTCCAAAAGCATCACAACAGGAATATATCAACATTTTGCATTGTGGTCACCCAGGTACTAATTCAACTAAAAGAAGGGCAAGAGGCACTGTATTCTGGCCTTCTATGTCTAAAGATATAGAGAAGGAAACTCCAGCATGTTCAATTTGCAACAGCACCAAACCACATCCAGAAAAAGAACTGCTTTAGCTACACCAACTTCCTGAATTACCATGGTCGATGGTTCGTACATATATTTTCAAATGGAATGCTCAACATTACTAGGTTTTAGTAGACTCTTACCCAAATTGGTTTGAAATTTACCTACTTCTTAACTTGATGTCCAGCACAGTCATTACAAAACTGCAGACATTTTTCTGTCCATGGCAGACCGGACAAAGTCAAGTCTGACAATGGTGCACAGTTTACTAGTCTGCAGTTCAAGAAATTTGCTGAGTCTTGAGTATCCACAAGCCAATGGTTTAGCTGAACATGCAGTTCAGAGTGCAAAGCATTTGATGGAGAAATCCAAAAGAAGTGCTACCAATGTATTCCTTAACTTAATCTCAGAAACATTCCTCGAGATAGCTTACTTGGTTGCCCTGCTCAAAGACTGATGTCCAGACAAATATAGACAACTCTTCCAATCAGCAAACAATTGTTAGTACCAAACGTAAAGAATAACAGAGTGGTCAAGGCTCAACTTTCGAGAAAACGTCACTCACAAAAGTTGTACTATAATAAAACCAGTAAATCCCTTCAACCATTGTTACAAGCAGAAGTTGTAAGACTGCAAGCATCTAAAGGTTATGATCCATACTTCTCAACCTGGAAACATCAAAAATCTGGACAAGGCCCATAAAAAATAGGTACAAATCTGTATGCTGATTAATGTAAAATTTGCATACATAATTACACAACCCTGCCCACTCCAATGGAATTGTGGGGTACCAACTTTATAACGCAGACTGAAGAACAGAACCAAAATATAGCACCAGAGTCCCCCTGCAGCCATTCCGATGTTGCATTACCTGGCTATTTCACCCCATTTACCATAAACACTAATGTGTGCATATTACTTCACTTCTACAATGATTATTTGGATTTTTTTTTTTACATTTTATAGCACAATGCACAAACACTAACAGATATCTGCTAAACAAAGCAATACTGTGTCACAATGAAAATAGACTTGGCATTAAAACTTCTCTGCCCTTGAAACTCACATTCATTGAAACAGCATTAAAACTCACACCACATCCAAAGAAAATGCATCTGGCCAGTGGTGGATAAAGATTACCTTTGGGCTGTTTTCAAATCAGAGGCCCCTTGCACACAAAACAAGAAACATACGGCATTTCCAAAATGGTGGACAGCCTGTAAGCACACTGACAGTGCAGCTCCTGCATTCCTATACTATAATCTGACTTCAAACCAGCGCATCACTTAGGAAAAGTATACCAAACATCAATGGATTAAAGCAGAAATACGAGTACTTACTTGTTTCATCTTTATTTTTCAAAGATTCTCTCATTCTGAAGGAAAAATAATTACTTGTTGGAAACACAGCCCTGAATCGCATGGTGTGGATTCTTCAAGACTAACAGGCCTAATAAGAGGAAAGTAACAAGAAAAACAACTTTCATAATAAGACTTGTCATTTAAAATTCTGCACTACTACTAGGAATCTAACTACACAAGATTAATGGAGAATCAGCCAGATCGGATGGAAACTGTAATCACAAAAACCAAACTGTCTGCAATTACTACTCCTGAGAAAGAAATCACTTCTAAAAAGCAAAAAATTAACAAGCAACAACAAGAAGCTGATAAAATGTCTCAAAGATTAAAACATGAACAACCTTTAACACTGGAGAATCTGAAAACTGCTTTACAACCTTTACAAACAGAAGTGCAGAGTTTCTGTCATAAGCTAACTACATTTGGCTCTACTCTGGACCAAATTGTGCTTAGGCTTGAACAAAATGAAGCTAAAATTATGGACAATGAGCTAAAAATAAATGAACTGCAACAAAAAGCACAAACCAATGACACCATAATTAAAGAATTACAGCAATAAATGTTAGACTTGGAAGCTAGAAGCCGGAGAAATAATTTTATCATAAGAGGTATTCCAGAGAGCTTTGATAATTCACAACTTATTCCAATAATAAAAGAAATACTAAGCTCTCTTCTGGATAATAAAAATCTCCTGGATGAGATAGTGATCGAAAGAGCTCACAGAGCTATAAAGCATACACAAACAAGTGATCTTCCTAGACAAATCTATATCAGACTGCTTAATTCTGCACATGTTCAACAGATAATGTCAGCTTATAAGATTAAAAAGAATGTTACATGGAGAGCGCATAAAATTATGATTACTCAGGATCTTCCTTTACAAATTAAACAAAATTGACAGAAACTCAGCAAATACTGCAATTACCTCATTGAAAATAAGATTTGTTTCCAAATGAGATATCCTGCAACTTTAACATTTTATTACAAAGAAGAAAAAATATCCTTGGAAACACCTGAACAGGCAAAATCTACCTTTCTACGTCTCTTCAAAGTAAATCCTGCCTGAGACAACTCTTTCATATCTTTTGATCCAAAAACAACATTTGGAAGGCTAAACAGGTGCTACAGCTCCGAAGAACTACAGGACAGAAGAATATACCACTCTTATGGGAAATTTTAAACAAATGGATGTGGAATGTGTTCTTAATAACTCTGCTTACTTGCCTGTAAAGAAAACCTCTTTGCTACACTGTAATACTTAAGGTACTGTCTTTTAGTAACTGCCTTTACATTTAAAAGTTACAAAGTTACCTAACACTGTCTGCATAGAGAAATGACTTTAAAGTGCATTTACAGCTTGCAAAAAAGAAGTGTTAAATTACATTTAAAAATGGGATATAACCTTCGATATAATAGTTTAAGTAGTGTAAATATTAGACATAAGTAGTTTCAGTTAAAACATATACTCATTATTCTACTGGCATAATCATTGAGTTGCTTTTAAGTATGTCTATGAGCAAGGTGCTGCGGTAGCGTTGTCGCCTCACAGTTAGACGTTGCCCATTCAATTCTCAGTTAGAGCGTCTTCTGTGTGTCGACATGCATGAATGGGCGTTCCTTCGTTGAAGGTTGTGCATTAGGCCCGTCAAGCCAGCACGTAAAAATCTACTGCCAATCATTAGCGGACCGGAGTTCCGCTGTGGCGACCCTAACTGGGAAAGGCCAAAAGACACAAAAATGAGCAAGGTACAAAAATATTTCTCTTTTTTTTTTCTTCCACTGTTTGTTCAGTTGATGGTACTGATTAATTATTAACATATGAGTTCACAATGATGTGTTTATATGGCTTTTGACAGTGCAGTGTTAAATGAAGATTCCTATACATTTAAAGAACCACAGTTGGTTGCTGTTAGCAAGAATAAGGCAAATGTTGTTGAATTTTAAAGTGTTGCCTTCTTTAAATGTTTAAAATGTATAATCATTTTTCTGCTGACATAACAATTTAGTTACTTTTAAATGTGTCTATTAGCAAGGTATAAACACACTTTTTTTTCTTTTTCTTTTTTTCTTGTCTCTCTGTTTGTTCAAGTAGATGGCACTGGTTAATTATTAATATATAAGTACACAATGATGGATCTATATGGCTTTTGCCAATGCAATGTTAAATGAAGTTCCAATACATTTTAAAGAACCACAGTTAATTGCTGTTAGTAAGAATAAGGCAAATGTTGTTGAATTTTAAAGTGCTGCCTTCTTTAAATGCTTAAAATGTATAATCATTATTCTACTGGCATACCCATTGAGTTACCTTTAAAGGTGTTTATGAGCAAGATACAAAAACATTTTCCTTTTTTTTCCCCTGTTTGTCCAGTAGATGGCACTGGTTAATTAATAATATGAGTTCACAATGATTGCTTGTATGGTTTCCAATACATTTTAAAGAACCACAGTAAGTTGCTGTTAGCAAGAATAATGCAAATGTTGTTAATTTTTAAAATGATGCCTTCTTTAAATATACATATATTGCACTTGGTTTTTGAAAATATTGTTTTGTTAACTCTTTAATAACTCTTGAAATGTTAAGAATTATAATACGTTGCTGTTATTACAAAACTTTTTATAAAAGATACTTTTCCTTTTCTCTATATATAATATCTAAGGGTACAATTAATATAATATTTTAAGAAGTCTGAAAATGAATATGCAGTATATAAATAATAAAAGGAGCGGGATGGGCACAGTCTGTTAGCTGATGATTGTTCGCATTTGGAACAGTATGGGTTTTATTGATATCCCTCTGATATATATCTACTCTTTGTTGTTAAAAATAATAGTTTCTTTTAGTTTCTTAACTCATGCACATTTACAAATACAGAGGGATGGGTGGTTAGGCACCTATTTAGAGTTTAGTAGTATAGAAGTCACAACGTTTATTCTTAAGATAAATACACTAACAGAAAAAGTTTATAACTGTATTTTGTGTATCAACTGAGAAACTTGAACAATATTAATAAAAAATGATAACCATAGACTCTTGGAATGTTAAAGGGATGGTAGATAAAAAGAAAATAAATTTAATCATGCACCTCACATACCAAACTAAGGCTGATATAACTTTCTTGCAAGAAACTCACTTAGATGACCAACTTTGGGTTAGGGAAAGGAAAAGAAAATGGGTTAAAACAATAGTTGCTGCAAATTATATATTTTTTTGTCCAGGGGAGTGGCCATTATAGTAAAAAAATCCTTCCAAGGTGAGATTACTTCCTATGAAGCTGACTCAAAGGGAAGATGGGTATTATTTACTACTGAATATCATACTTTAAACAAACCATTACTCTTTCTTAATATATATAGCCCCTGCTCAAATCAACAGCTCTTCATTTATGAAATCTTTAATATATTAGCCAAATACCCAAATCATCTGTTTATTGTAGGTGGGGACTGGAATGCTTTACTAAATCTAGATAAGGATAGATCGCATAATAAAAACAGACAGTCACAATCTACCACTATAGCACTTGAAGAATTACAAAATACATTTGAACTAGTTTATGTTAAATTTCAATATGATAAAATAATATCAAGATTCACTTTCTTTTCAGCCACTCATAAAACTTGGTCCAGGATAGATGCTTTTCAAATTTTCCTTGCTTTCCTTTCTAACAAATTAAATTATGCTGTTATTACCTAGAACTCTTTCAGATCATTCCAAAATTAGACTTTTAATAAACTTTCAAGCTCATAAACAAAATATTTCCTTTTTCAATGCCTGGACGTTAAATCCTAAAATTATACAAAACCAAGAAACTACACAAGAAATTCAGAATGTGCTAGCCCAACTTCAAAATGGTTTTATATCCGATAAAATTCCATATGACATACAATGGGTGGCTACCAAGGCGGTCATCAGGGGTATTATTATTCAAAAATCTGCATGGCTCAAAAAAATATACACAAAAACAATTACACAAACACTATTTAAAAAATATCTCCTTAGAATTAAGGTCAATATATGAATATTCAGAATGGGCTCAAACACAATCAAAATTCCTAGCTAGACTAATTACCATAAAAAGTGGACCTCCTAGGATCAAAGAAATAAAATATGAAGGACAGGTGAAATATAAAGATCAAGATATAGTGGACGCTTTTGAAGATATTTATAAGACATTATACAATATACCCTTATCATCATCTACAGACAGATTTGAGGATTTTATACATAATATAAACTTTCCACAAATTACAGAAGATCAAAGGAAACTCTTAAAATCACTGTTACATTTAAAAGAGATAAAAGCTGCAATAAACAAACTAAAATTAGGTAAATCCCCTGGGCCTGATGGATACACATCAGAATTTTATAAGCTATTCATGTAACCTATCTCCAAAGTGTTATTAAAAGTTTTCAGCCATATAATACAATATGGTATAACAGACAAATACTTAAATAACTCCAAGACAGTGTTGAGTCCTAAACCGTATTCTGACCCAACAGATCCACCAAATTATAGACCAATAGCCCTCATAAACACTGATCTTAAGATATTAGCCAATGTTATAGCAAATAGACTTAAGAATATACTCCCCTCTATTATTTCCCAACAACAAATGGGCTTTATGACAAACAGACAAACAAGTGACAACACCCTCCTTTTAGATATCATTGTAAGACTACTTAATAGGGATAAATGCCCCAGATATGCCCTGACAGTAGATGCAACTAAAGCTTTTGATAGAGTAAACTTACACTTTCTCTTTAATATACTGCCTTTATATGGTTTTCCTCAAGAATTCATTAAAATGATCCAGGTTCTCTATCAGAAAGCTTCTATGTCCTCTTTTGCCATACTTATTTAATCTTTATCTAGAACCCCTCCTTCTGTTTATTTCACAAAAAAAACTTTCATCATATTCCCAGAATCCTCAATACAAATCTTATATACTCAGCCTTTGCTGATGACTTAAATATATACTTCCAACTCCCCACTACTGACCTCTCAAAAATACTTAAAGTTATTGATGAGTTCTCGGTAGTTTCAAATTATAATTTAAATTTAAACAAGTCACACATATTTCCCCTCAATCCTATAGGGCATAAAGATTTGTACTTTTGTATGAGTGAGATCGAAATAAATTACCAGATAAAATATCTAGGAATAATATTTACTTCAGACTTCAATGATATTATAAACAATAACCTACTAACTACATGGACTAGTATTCAAAACGATATGGATAGATGGAAGAACATTAATATGTCTCTACTGTCAAAAGCTAGTGTTGTCACGATGAATTTTCTACCAAGAATACTATTTCAATTAAATGCTACCTTTTCAAATATTCCCCAAAATGTCTTCCTTGCCATGGAAAAAGCTATATCAAGAGTCTTATGGTATCCCAAATCTACCAGAATTAAATATGCAAAACTTGTACTCGCCAAAGATAAGGGGGGATTGGGGTTACCTGATTTTAAGCTTAACTATAGTATAATTACTGTATACAGACTAATACAAATAATAAACTATGACTCATATATAAATACTTGGACACCCCAGTGGACCAAAATATGGTATGAACAGTTGAAATCCCTTGGCTGTAATATCAAATCCTTACCATTCTTGAATGTAAACCAGGCTAGCATATAAATGAAGAATTTACACCCACTAATTAAAAACATGATTCTTACAACACAGAAACTATTTAAATCATTGCAATTAGCTGACGCTTTTGCCCTTATACAACCGTTACACCTAAATCCTAATTTACTAATAAATAATAAACCAGTAACAAACTACCCCCTGATAAAAGATTACACAATATGGGATATATACTAATGGAAAGACTCTAACACGGGACAAATGAGATTTGAATTCAAACTTCCTATGAAATATAGTATTATCCTTAACCAACTTCATCATCTTATAAATGCTAAATTCTCACAAATACACACTGACTTACAGAACATAAATTTAGTTAAATTAATACTTGAAAATCTTGAGATTAAAGGGAAAACAATTTCTAGGACTTATAAAATTGTAATGAGTGCAAAACATCAGAATTCTTTATTATTTTCAAACTATTGGCAAATGAAAAATCAATCACTGACTGAAGAAAATAAGAAACTAGTCATTGAAAATACAATCAAATTCATTCCTTTCAAGAAGTTGTTATAAACACAAATTATGGTAAATAACAATCTATAGTATACCTTATCTAAATTAAATAAATTCAACCCTAACTTTTCACCTATATGTCCCCATTGTCCGGATCAAGCAGCTGATATTTTACATGTCATGTGGAACTGTACTAAGATACATAACTTATGGTATTTCTTGAGAGTAAGATTAGAGAAGATGGGATATGAAAAATCAACCCTTACTTGGGAGACAGCTATATTGTACATTAATATCAATCAACTCCCAAAAATATTAAAACATGTCTTTATTACGATGTGTGCCCTTATTAAATTCTTTATTTATTACAAAGAATTGGAATGTCATGTCACCAATTACATGGGAAAATTTTAGCAATCTTGCTATAAAATATATCTCCTCTCACAAATTAATGTATTCAAAAACAAAAAACAAACGCTATTACCAAAAATATTGGGGTTACTTGCTAGATATAATTCTTGACAAATAAAATTTGCATACAAATTGTCATGAAAAGCTAACTTTTAAATAAGAAATGAATGTAGTATAACCAGTCTTTCTTGCATCTTCTCCCTTTTCTTAGTATATGTGTAACTAGATATTTTCCCTAAACATAAAAATAAATGGTTAAATTTCTATTTTTACTTTATAGACTATCCCCATTCTAACTATCCCTTATGAGACCAAATGAACATAAGAATTCTCATACTTTACTTGATGATGTAGTGACTTCTTTTGTGTATATATATATATATATATATATATATATATATATATATATATCCGGAACGAGATTGTTGTCTGTTTTCTTTAGATAGGTATTTATATTGTTTATTTGTGTTTTTGAGTTACCGTATTGTTGTTATTATTTGAAAAAAGAAAATTGAAATAAAGAGATTTTGGGGGAAAAAAAACAAGAAACATACATGCATTCTTTGATACACCTTCCTGACTTTATTAAATTATATTCCTTGTATAATACAGCACACTTGTTAGACTTAAGTTAGAGCGCATTTTAAATTTATTGTTTAAACATTTTTCCAGTAGGCAATGAATCAAAAATGCATTAACCAATAATGACAAAACTGCCCTATTCAGAACATTTACATCATAAAAGTCTACTTCCACACACAATTGCATTTCAAATTTATTGTCTGAACATTTTTTCCAGTATGCAATGAAGCAAAATGCATGCACCAATAATGACAAAACTGCCCTACTCAGAACATTTCCATGATAACAGTCTACTTCTACATATATATATATATATATATATATATATATATATATATATATACAGAATCACAGTAGTGTAATCCATAGGCATGTTGCACAGCTTCGTGCACTTATTTTCAATTGAGGGAGGGGGCAAAAGGCCAAAAACTAGGGACACATTTTAAACATTGCTTGCATAATTTTGGAGAGTTGCTTGCATAAAATGTTATATTACCATTGTACATTTCACTGCCAAGTCTTGAACCCAGAACCCTGTGCACTACGGGCAGAGCAACACACCACTAAGCTAAATCAGCAGTTTCCTGAAAGACAGGAAGACAAACTTAAATGGCTATCATTTACTGAATTCAGTTCTCACGTCTCACCATAGCTCTCAACCTCTTAGCACAAAAATAAAGAACAAATCCAATAATGGAAGAATACAGCCCTAAAATAGGGACACATTTCAAATACTGATCTTATGTTGTGTCTTTCGGCTTTTCCCAGTTAGGGGTCGCCACAGCAGAACTGCGGTCCACTAATGATTGGCAGTAGATTGTTACATGCCGAGTTGCCACCCCTGACGCACAACGTTCAACGAAGGTACACCCATTCACGCATGTCTCCACGCAGAAGATGCTCTAGGTGAGAATCGAACTGGACAGCGTCTTACTGTGAGGCGACAAATTGCTAGAATAAAAGGTTTTGTTTTACTGCTCCTGAAAACCAGATATTTAATGAGGAACAAAATGTGAGGCATAAATTCACAAGTGATGGTGGCTAAGGACTTTAGGCTCTTTTTACCTGTACCCAAGGTACAGGGTTTGAGCCTGAGTACCTCTAGCCACCAGATGTAGATGTATTCCATTGGGGCATTTACACACACACACACACACACACACACACACACACACACACACACACTTAAAAACTCATTCTATATGCCGTAAGACACGGTACCTTCTGTCTGGCTCTGCATGGCTTAAAACGTAAAGAAATCCTCCTCCCCCAAAACGGCAGTCCTAGGGCTCAGCTCTGCAGTTAAATCCTGTGTCCTGCCCGAACGGCAGTCCTAGACTCCTAGTGCATTTGTTCAGCAACAGTACCATATGACGTCCTCCCAATATTCAAACAGATGCAAGGCATGCTGATGAAGTTTGACGCCAGCTCCAAAAGTGCGAAAATCTAAACAATAGATTAAAAAATTGGAAATAATGGGGTGCCAATCGGGAATCGTGGCACCCCATTATTGGGACCCGAAAACTGGGTAAAAACTGAGTTATTCACAATGGTAGAAAGGTCTGTTATGATCATGTAGGAATCATGAAGGACATTTGTGAGGAACCAAGATTTTACATCATACAATCTGAAGGAATGGATTACAGAAGGAATCATAGACATGTGTTACCTCTCTCAGAACCAATGTCGCAGCAGATTGCCTATGCCAGTGACTCTAATTTCTAGAGTGACTCGTCAACTGTTCAAATTCAAAAGGACAATGTGCTTTCTTCAAACACCTCTGATGTAAACCCAGATGTTCCATTTTTGAAGGAATCCCCAGAGACTGTCCCTGTTGCTAAACACAGTCAGAATTTCTGTGTAACTAGATTGGGTAGAATTTGCAAACCCAATCCTAAATACACAGCGACTTGGACTTGAAATCAGTTATATTTTGTTGAAATAATGTCTAGCTCTTAAATATACAAAGTTAAACAGGGAGGGTTTAGATCAGTGTGTTGAGTGAACCTAGTGAGCCACTGCAGCTAGGCAGCACGAGCATATAAGTTATTGAGCACGTGCAAGATCAGTGCCATTTTGTACAGTCAGTATAAATATAAACTTGAATGGAGATGCATGTGTGTGTTAGAAGTAACAAGCCAGTCAGTAGGCATATGAAGCACGAAGTATATGTCCAAGTTACAGCTCATGATGTGCGTATGTATAATAAATGACTTGAATGCATACCCAGCCTCAGTGTCTCATTTAAATACATGAGACATGCGACATGTTTCTCATAAAATTTGTGATTTTCTGGCAAATCACTGAGGACTGAAATAACAAAATGATGCCATCCATTTGAGTTTCAGGCTTCATATCTTTTGGAAAATGCATGTTAACACAAATCTTGTTATTCTAGCAACTAAGTTGAAAAGAGCAATATTTAAAATGTATCCCTATTTCTTGGGCCATTATATCCCCATTATTTTAGGCTTTGTCCAGATTTCTTGTGCTAAAAGGTTGAGTGATATGGAGGTATGGTATGCAATGCCCTAGTTGGGAGGGGGGGGTTCAGGTTAGTCTATTAAGTTAAGCAGGCTTGACCCTGTAACTTGGTTACAGGAGGCAAGAGCCTCAATTCTCTACACCGATTACCAGACTGCTGAAGGAATTGTGAGCTTTAGTGGGGACAAGACCCGGAACTGCGGTCTTGGTGCTGCAGTAGCATTGTCGCCTCACAGTAAGACACTGTCTGGTTCGATTCTCAGCTAGAGCATCTTCTGTGTGGAGACATACGTGAATGGATGTACCTTTGTTGAAGTTTGTGCATCAGGGCTGGCAACTTGGCAAGTAAAAATCTACTGCCAATCATTAGCGGACCGAAGTTCCATTGTGGTGACCCCTAACCGGGAAAAGCCGAAAGACACAACAAGTGGAGACAAGACCCGAATCCTCAACACCAACTATCAGGCTGCAGATGGAATTATGTTTGAGTTTCAGTACATTTTCAGGAAATTTTGAGTTTCAATGCACTTTCAAGGGATTATGAATTTCAATGGTTTTGTTTAGCAAATGACAGAAAGTGTTTGTGTTGTAGAATTTGAAAGCAGTATTAGTGGCATAATTGCCTTTGGTGCCGAAAGCTGTGGATTCTACTCCCACACCATGCAGATGGAGTGTTGGTATTCTTTTGAATTCAGATTACTTGGTGCATTTTAAGGGGGATATGGGTTCTGTACTCCTGAGCCTGTCCTCCTTTGTATTAGATACCTAATAACTATGAACTTGTCCAGTTTGTCAGTGATTCACTATTGCAATATTACCAGCTTACCAATTTTTTTAATGTAGTATAGGCAATTAATTCTTCAAGGACAGCAGGATGAAACACTGACATGTAACGTTGTTTGCCAGTAGCAACCTCTTCATTAGTTACAGATCTCTTTAATGTGGAATCATTCAGATGACTTTTACTTCTGCAGAGATTGTACTTATTGACTGATACTGCTGGATTGTAATGACAGAAGTTTGGTGGCCTTTTATGGTTAAAATGTTCTGAAAGGGGCACTTTTGTCATTATTGGGTTATACATTTTGTTTCATTGCTTACTGGAAAAATGTTCAAAACTACAAATTTAAAACACACTCTAACAAGGAGTGCTGTATTATCCAAGGAATATAATTTATGCAATCAGGAAAGTGAACCAAAGAACACATACATGTATGCATGACCCTAAAAATGTCTATCAAAATGCAAAAAAACATTAGAGTATCTGGGTTTTCTATATATCTTAGCCACATACCTCTTATTGGGTATGTCCTTAGATATTAGGACATCCAAAGAAGGAACTGAGTCAGATGCAAAATTAAAGGTGAATTTCATAAAGGTGATGAAGGTAGAGATGTGATTAACAAACAGCTGAACTGGTGTATACCCGCCTTTAAAAATTACAAAAATATCATCAAGGTAATGGGCATACCAATGTACCCTTCTTTTACACATTTCATCCTTGAATAGATATTGGGAGGGTGGCCTAATGGTTAAGGTGTTTGCCTTACAAATACAAGGTGCAGGGTTTGAGTCTCACAAGGGATAATTGGCTAGGCTTAAAATGGCTCGCAAGGGCAGTTAGCTTAGTACTAATCTATGAACTTATGAACCTATGACTCCCAATGTGCCAGCATGCAGTTGGCGAAACTCCCTCCACAGGGTGACCCCATGGCCATCCCAGTCTTTTGTAGGTAGTATTCGTTATTAAACAAGATGCAATTATTGGACAAAATAATGTCCAAGAGGAATTCCACCAGGTATGTCTCATCATTATCAGCATCTTTCCTATGTAGATGTTCCCTGACCCAAATTATGCCCAAATGTGGAATAACTGTGTAAAGATCCTTAATGTCGTGGTCAAAAAAATGTAAGATTCATCAAATTGCAAGAAATTAAGTGTCTCTAAGAAATTCCACGAATCACGGCAAATGTGTGTCTCATTCACCAAGTTCTACTTTAACTTCAGGTCAACAAATTTAGCACAGGCATAGGTGATGGACCGCCTTCCATCCACTATGGGGCGCAGGAGGAGTTGGCCAGGTCTTTATGGATTTTCAGAATACCAAAAATAGTTGGAGTCAGGTGGGATTCAATGTCTAGATAACTGTAGATATCTATATTGATGCTGGCCTCACTAAACAAGTCATTCAAGAAGCCTCTAATTCTGTGATGTGCTCCATTGATCTCGTTTAAAGAGGCTTTGACATAAGCATCAGTCTCCAAGATACGCTTCACCCTACATATCTAGTCATCCTCATCCATGAAGACCAGGCCTTCCCTCTTATCAGGTTTCATGACCCTGACCTGGTGCAGTTTAAGTGTCTGCAATGCTATCCTTTCATCCCCTTACATGTTAAAACTCTTTACTACATTGATGTGATTTATTTAGAAGATGCCTAATGTCTAACTCACACATTTTTTTCATACACCAACAGTGTAGGATGCAAGGATGAGTTAAAAATGCTTGAAATTCTACAACTGTCATTATATAAACAATTATTGCCAAACAATAAATTCAAATTCACCTTCCGTACAAACATTTTAAGGCCCACTAGTGTTCTGGCCAAATCAACATGTGCACTCGGAACAAAGCTAAGACCCTTAGTCAAAACATCAACTAAACTATGTGGCACATCATAGGAACAATAGTTATAAATGTTAAAGTCACCTGTAGAATTCACTAAAATATGTAAATTAAGTCCATTGGATTCACTGTCATTCACCGAAGGGGTCTCCATGAAGGCTATCTCCTCTGTTGTGTTTCCTCTAGTGTCGGCCTTGAGAAGAACCACCCCTCATTCCTGGTTGGCTCCTCACCCAGTCCATCTGAAAATCCCCTTGTTTTGAAGTGTTGTTTTGTTGTCGCTCCCTTATACGCTCACTGCGTCAGACAGGTAAACCCTCTCCCTGGTTGTCAGTAGGGTTGCCAGTGTAAGAGTCATTAACTTCGGTGTCCTCCAATCCTTCATTAGGTTCACCAAAATGTGTACGTTGCCCTTCAGCCTGGGTCTGTAAATGTGGAGAGGAAGTTTAAGCCATCCCATTGTCATAATTATGCTTATCCCTACTCAATTTCTTTAACGTAACCTCCCGAAGTTTACCCAGGCTGCTTTCAGTGCTGGAAAAAAATACAACAAAAGTCATATTTATATCAAGAAAAAATCAGGTTCTCCCTTGATGTTGTTTTCAAGTGCACTAAGCTCCTCAGTAAGTTTGTCTATTTGCAGGCAATAATTCTTTACCAATAATTCAAAAACTCACATCCATGTTGGTCAAGTAGGTGCATGAGTTCACAATGAAAAGAAGAATGCTTAACCAAACCAACCTGATACTTCCATTGCCTAAGCCCCTTAGAGATGTGGCATCTGTGAATACATTCACGCAAATAAGCCACTTCTAATTGAAGTTTTTTGCACTTGAACAATTTAGAGTCAAATGTTTTAAGATTGACCACAATACTATTATTCTCAGAATTTATATTGCTACTGCTACCAGAGTTTCCAGCAGCCTTCTCAGCAAACAGTTGCACAGGTCTATTCAAATGTTCAGACAAAGATGGAGTGGTAATATTAGGTACATTACCTTGAGTAACAGAATGCAAATGCTGAACTCCATTGTTTGTCACATTAGTGCTTGTACACAGGCTGCTTCCAATGGGTTCCTGGTGTGTATACCCACTCAGAGGTGCCGATGAAACAAAAGACAAGCCATTGTTGGATGTTGCCAAATTTACTTCATGACGTCCTTCAGCTGTAAAAACACTCCCAGTACTAAAGTTACGCTCACTGTTAACTTTCCTGGCTAAATCAACATGGGAAGTCAAGTGCTGAATTAGCCTGGTTAAATTTCCAGTGCCATTGTCATCACCAGTTAGTGTTAACACTGTCCTGAGAAAATAAAGACTGGGAGTTGGAGGCTCCTTCACTAGCCATCAGCTTCAATAAAACAACCAGAAAAAAAACAAGAAGCACGACAAACCGCAGAACTGTAATCCAAGCCAGATGGCTAAAAAGAAGAAACCAGCAGAACTTTTAAAGATTAATTTCATTAACACTTTCATTCACAAAATATGTGAACTTCTTCAGACAAACAATAATTGTTTCATTAAAATTTAAATAAAACTAGTACAATGACATCACGTCCTTTTCTCTGAGCCTAGATAAGTTTTAAAGGTAAATATGCCAATTTATAAATCCACACAAAGCCATGTATAAAAAACAGCCACAATCAACTGTAAAAAAACAAACCCTTCAAAGGGAGTCTATGTTAAAAAATAAGAAGTTATGTACCTACCATAACGTTCCATGTTAGTTGTCTTCTCTCACCTTCTTTCTTGCTTGATGGGTTCGGAGCCGATCCCTCGGCTCCGACTCGGCACCTGCTAAGCTCGAGAGTCACTTTTACCAGCTCGAGGCAGCCCCATATCCCATGATGCAAGGCGGTAAGTACCCAGATCTCGTTTGATGACAAAGGGCAATAGCACCAAGCATAAAATACTTCCCAAAGGAAGAAAGAAAACTTACAGATGGAAGAAGGACCAGGTCTGAATGGTCTTCAGCATAACAGTTTCTTATAACAAGGTCTGTCCAGGCCAGGGGGAAGGAGGGAGGGTCGAAGAAAGAAGGCGAGAGAAGACAACTAACATGGAACGCGTTATGGTAGGTACATAACTTCTTAATGTTAAGTTGTCAATCTCGCCTTCATTCTTGCTTGATGGGACCGGCCCCTAGCACCTCTATCCTGGGTGGCTCAATGGAACAAACTCTTGAGGACTGTAGAGCCAAAACTGGCTCTGTCCCTGGAGGCCAAGTCCAATTTGTAATGGGAAACAAAAGTGTGAGGAGTGGCCCAAGTGGCCGCTGCACAAATAGTGTCTAAAGGAAGTCTAGCTTGAAAAGCTGTAGAAGTAGCTAAGCTCCTAGTTGAATGTGCTTTAGGTTTTGAGCACAGCTGTTTTCCCGAGCAGATAAATTTCAGAGATGACCGAAGAAAGCCATCTGGACAAGGTCACTTTAGAAACAGGAAGGCCTTTTTTATTATCCGCATAGGAAACAAAAAGTTGATCAGATTTTCTAAATTTTTTGTTCTGTCCAAATAATATCTAAGTTGACGGTGGACATCAAGATAATGTAGCTTTTGTTCAGCTCTATCTGAATAGTTAGGGAAAAATACAGGGAGATCAATGGATTGATTCAAATTGTTCTTTGAAGCGACCTTAGGCAAAAAAGTTGGGTTAGTTCTCAAAGATACTCTGTCTTTGTGAAAACCAAATAGGGGTCGAACCGAAGAGCATGAAGTTCAGACACCCTCCTGGCCGATGTAATAGCCACTAGGAATAAAGTTTTCCAAGAAAGATATTTCAGGGAACAAGAAACAGCTGGCTCGAGGGGGAAGAATCAAGGATGTCAGCACTAAATTTAGATCCCACTGAGGAGGAGGATTCCTGATTGGAGGCTTTAGTAGGAAAATTCCTTTCAAGAAGGCCCTGCAGAGCCTATGGGACATAATATTATGATCTGCTATCCCGACATGAAAATTGGAAATAGCAGCCAATTGAACTCTGACTGTAGAAGAAGAGGAGCCTGCATGAAAAATCTCTGCTAAGAAGTCCAGGACTGCCTGAACAGGGGCAGTGAAAGGATCAATATTCTTGGCCTTAGCCCAATAAGAGAAACGTTTCCATTTGCTTGTATAAATCCTCCTGGTAGAGGATTTTAGCGGTTACTATGATGTCTCTAACTGGGTTAGAGATCAAAGGAAGCCTGGCTAAGGAAGGAAGTGGAGCAACCATGCTGTGAGGTTGAGAGAAGGAATTGACCGGTGCAGCTGACCCGATTGGTGAATCAGAAGATCTGGCACTGGGTCCAGATGCCACGGCTGCACCAAAAGGTGATGATGGAGGAACGGGAACCAAACTTGTCGAGGCCAGTAAGGGGCAATGAGAATCAATTTGGCTCTCAAAACGGTAGCTTTCTGGATAACCTGAGGGATCAGAGGAAATGGAGGGAAGGCATAAAGAAGTCCCTGGGGCCAATCCTGGGTCAGAGCGTCTCTGGGGGGATGGCCTGATAGAGGGAAGAGGCAGAAGAAGTCTGGACATTTGCTGTTTTGGGGAGTAGCAAAATGATCGCAACATGGACGACCCCATTCCAGAAAAATCTCTTCCGCTATAGATTGCTTGAGAGACCACTCGTGAGGCATGAGAATAGCTCTGCTCAATCTGTCCGCTACAATGTTGGTTTTCCCAGGGATATGCGTTGCTACCAGAAACCGATGAGAGAAGATCGCCCATTGCCATAGTCTGAGCGCTTCTCGACACAAGGGGTAGGACTTGGTTCCGCCCTGTTTGTTGATATACCAAACTACAGACATGTTGTCTGTGTGGACTGCAATTGTCCCTACGGGAAGAAAGTCGTTGAGGGCTTGCAACGTTAAAAGCACTGCTCTCATCTCCAGGACATTTATGTGCAGATGGTACTCGAACGGCTGCCACGTCCCATGAACCATCCTGCCCTGATAATGACCCCCCCCACCCGATCAGGGAGGCATCCGTGGTGACAGTGGCTATCGGGGATGGGGTACAAAGTACCTGCCTTGGTGAACCTGAGGAGATGTGATCCACCAAGCAAGATGCTCTTTGCAAGTCTGTGTCACCAGAATCTGGTGACGCATAGGAAGTTGTTGGTATGACCATTGTGTGAACAGCATCCACTGAAGAAGGCATGTAGAATCGAGCCAGGGGAAGAAGAGTAATGGCCGCAGCCATGAGGCCTAATACCTTTAGAACCATTCTGGCCTGTACTTTCTTGTTGGCCAGAATGATCCTGACATGAGTCTGAATGTCTGAAACTCTTTGATCTGTAAGGGTAGCTGACATCCGAACAGTGTTTAAGTTTGCGCCTATGAAGGTAATAGACTGGCAGGGCGATAAGGATGACTTTTCGAAGTTGATCGAGATGCCCAAATGAGAACAAAGATTTATTGTGTAATCCCTTGCTTGTATAAGCTGATGCCTGGTGGTGGCTGACAGGAGCCAGTCGTCGAGATACGGAAACACCTGGAATCCTTGACGTCTCAGGTAAGCCGTGACCACTGCCATGCATTTGGTGAACACTCTGGGGGCTGTAGTGAGACCAAAGGGCAGGGCTCTGAACTGGAAATGACTGGACCCCAGCCGAAAGCGGAGAAATCTCCTGGAGCGCCTGTGAATTTTGATGTGATAGTACGCATCCTGAAGATCTATTGAGCACATCCAGTTGTCCTTCTGTAAGAAGGGCAGAATTGACTGAAGAGTGACCATTCGGAATCTTGTCTTCCTCACAGACTTGTTGAGTCTGCTGAGATCCAATATTGGTCTCCAGTCTCCCGTCTTTTTGGGGACCAAAAGAACCTTGAGTAGATTCCGGCTCTGAATGGTCTGTTGTAACTGGCTGAATGGCTCTTTTTGCAGTAGTTTTGAGACTTCTAACTCTGCAATTTCCCTTAGACCGGGTGGTACATCTGGAAGGGAATTTGAGGGGAATGGACTTTCCTCGAAAGGAATTATGTAACCCTTGGATATGATCGACTGTACCCATCTGTCTTGAGTGAGGGAATGCCAGGCTTCTGGGTACAGTGATAATCTTCCCCCGACTGCCTCCAAGGAGGGACAGCCGGGCAACATCTCAGGGATGCTGAAAGGGCTTGTCAGAGAGAGGCTCTCTGTTTCCCTGGTTTTTGGACCCCTCTGCCTCTAGAGCGCGCCTGTTGTTGTTACCCCTCTGCCTCTAGGGGTAAACTGACCACGTGAATCCGGCGTGACTCCTTGGGATTTACGGAACCACATTTTTCCACCTTTCTGTCCTTTGGGATAAGGTCTAGAAGGGGTGGAAAAACGGACTCCTACAGCAGAAAGAGTCTTGCCGTCCTGTTCGCACCTGGTCAAAGTTTCCTTCACCTGAGGGCCAAACAAATCTGACCCATCAAAGGGAGAATTTGTGAAGGACGCCTTGAAGGGATCTGCAAAATCACATAGCCGCATCCAGGCTTGGCATCTAAGAGCCACACCTGTACCTGCGGCTCTACTCGCTCCATCAGCAGCATATGATATTAGCCGCATGGAGGAGTTTGCAATGGAATTAAGGGTTCCTAGCTGCGAAGCAATCTTTTCTTGAGCTCCTGCAGCTGTAGGATCCTGTACTACTTCACCCAGCTCCTTAAGGATATCCCTCTGGAGTCTGGTGAAGTGACATAGGTAATTCAGCGAACGCATAGCAAAGGTCGCTGAGGAAAACATCCGCCACTGCACCTATCCATGGTCCTAGAGTCCTTATTAGGAGGATGGACGGGTACGGAAGGATCTGCAAGTTCCTTCTTGGTGGCCGCAGCCACCACCATGGCATCAGCGGGAACACCCTTAGTGAGGAATTGCTTGTCACCCGGGCAGTGATAAATTTTGAAGGCCTCCTAGGGACTGGCTCTACAGAGTCAGGAGCTGCCCACGCCTTCGGGCAATAACCTGCATAAGGGGTCGAAGGCAGAGACACCCAGGAGGTGGAGGGCCGAGATCCAAACGCCTCTAGGTATACTGACTCATCCTCAGAGGGATTGTTGGTGGGCCAGTCTGTTTAAGGAGTTCTAGGATGTCTGAGAAGGAGACATCCTCAGAGGGGGATCTAGGGGATCCCTCTGACTCATCAAAGTCAGTATCTGAAGTGACAGACTCGGGGGAGTCTACATGTTTCCTCTTACAAGTCCTCTTCCTAGGAGGATCTCCCGAAACATCAGGAGAATCCTCGGAAGAGGGGGAAATTCCCAATGGGGAAACCTGAGGCGGAGGATCTCTGGGTCCTTTAGCAAGAGAAGTGGCAGAGATGTCAACAGGCACTATAGAGGGAGGAGCTACGGGAACAGACTGCTGACTGATACCAGTGGCCAGCACACTCTTCATCACCTCGAATGCTCCCCTCCCAGGCAGATCCGAGAGAACCCGCTCAAGAACTAGGAACTCCAGGGACCACCGAAAGGGAAGCCTCCGAGGCAGATGTCGGAGCCGAGCTCACCAAGGCCGAGGCTCCAAGGGGAAGAGCGGGTTCGGACAAGGGTCCGATGCCACTCACCCCCTCGGAGGAGACCATGGAAGCCCGACCACCGAATCCCTCTAAGGAAGGTCTCGAAGAGGAGATAAGAGTAGAGGCTGAAGGAACAGAAAGGGGTATCTGTCCTCCAGCCGTAGCAGTAATCATTCCCGAAGACTCCAACTCCAAGCTCTGGGGTAGAGTTGAAGGAGGAACTGTAACGGGGTGTGGACCAACAGTCGTCTGTTGAGATGGACTATGTAACATTTGGGCCAGTGCCTGTGACTTAAGTAATCTGCTGACCACTCTCTCTAAGTCATGGTCTGACAGTCTGGATGACCTAGAAGATCGGCTCCGATGGCTCCATTCCGAAAGGAGAGGTGAAGCCGGAGCCGAGAGTATCGGCTCCAAGGAAGGAGACCTCGACCTCTTCCTGGAATGAGCCATCGGAACCGATGAAACTATAGATCCTGTCGGAGCCGAAGACTTATCGGAGCCGACAGGAAGCCTCGATGCATCGGCTCCAGCCGGAGCCGATACAGCCACAAAGTAACGGTGTCGGAGCCGATCGAGCCGACACCGATGCCTGTGCCACATGGTGGTCGGAACCGATCGGAGCCGACACGGTGGTCGATGCAGAATCGGCACCGATACCCATCCGTGCCGAAGCCTTAGTTAAGCCAGAATCGGGTCCAGCCAGAGCCGATCTCGCCTCCGAACGAAGTCGGAGCCGAGGCCGCAGGCTTAGGTACAGAAGCCTGGGCCTTGGAAGATTTGGCTGATTTAGATGGAGCCGACTTAGCCGGAGAGCCCTCCGGCAAGAAGGCCCCTAAGTATCAGCTTGTTTCGTCTTTCCTGCAGGACTCTCTGGCTGAAGGAATGACAAATAGCACAGGAGTCCTGCAGGTGAAGAGGCCCCAGGCAATACAGGCAAGAAGTGTGACCGTCTGTCAGAGACATCTTCTGACAGCACGAGTCACACTTCTTAAAACCTGAGACCCTCTCCTTTGACATGGTGTTTCACAACACACACACACACCAGTCAAAGAATTAAATTAAATAAAATACCAAAAGGTATTACTAGGAAAAACACACACACACACCCTAACAGGGGGGGGATGGGATGGGTAAAGTTTGACTAAACAAAATTAGTAGAGACAGGGAATTTTCTGTCAGAAAATCTATATAATTAACTTAAAACTAAAAATTAAGTGGTTTTTAGCAAAAAGGGGCTAAAATATTAAAGTAGTGAATCACTTACCAGGAGCTGGTAAAAGGAGGACCTCATAAGCGAAGCGGCAAACGAGATCTGGGTACTTACCACCTTGCATCATGGGATATGGGGCTGCCTCAAGCTGGTAAAAGTGACTCTCGAGCTTAGCAGGTGCCGTGTCGGAGCCGAGGGATCGGCTCCGAACCCATCAAGCAAGAATGAAGGCGAGATTGACAACTTAACATTATAATGAACAATAGAAAACATACTTGCATATGTATGCAAGAAAAACAAACTGTATATGGATGTACATAAAGTTAATTGTTTATGTACAAAAAAATCAGCTGTCAAGTGATCTTAGTTTTGCAGACCTAGGCTGAAGGGTGACTTACACATTTTCGTGACCCTAATGAGGGATTTGGGGACACCGAAGTTAATGACTCTTACACTGGCAACCCTACCGACAACCAGGGAGAGGATTTACCTGTCCGACGCAGTGAGTGTATAAGCGAATGACAACAAAACAGCACTTCAAAACAAGGGGATATTCAGACGGACCAGGTGAGGAGCGAACCAGGAATGAGGGGTGGTTCTTCCCAAGGCCGATGCCAGAGGAAATGCAACAGATGGAGGAGATAGCCTTCATGGAGGCCCCTTCTGTAAACAACAGCAAATCCAATGGACTTAATTTATGTGTTTTAGTGAATTCTACAGGTGACTTTAAAATTTATAACTATTCTTCCTATGATGTTCCACATAGTTTAGTTGATGTTTTGGCAAAGGTTCTTGGCATTGTTCTGAGTGCACAAGCTTGGCCAGAACATTAGTGGACCTTAAAATGTTTGTTTGGAAGATGAATTTGAATTTGTTTGACAATAATTGTTTGTATAATGACACTTGCATTGTTTCAAGCATTTTTAACCCACCCTTACATCCTACACTGTTAGTGTATGAAAAAATGTGCGAGTTAGACATTAGACATCTTCTAAATAAATCGCGTCAATTTAGTACAGAGTTTAACATGTCAGGATGAAAGGACAGTGTTGCAGACACTTAAACTACACCAGGTCAGGGTCATGAAACCTGATAAGGGGGAAGGCCTGGTCTTCATGGATGAGGGTGACTACATATGTAGGGTGAAGTGTATCTTGGAGACTAATGGTCATGTCAAAGCCTCTTTAAATGAGATCAGTGGAGCACATTGTAGAATTACAGGCTTCTTGAATGACTTGTTTATTGAGGCCAGCATCGATACAGATACTTACAATTATCTAGGCATTGCATCCCCTCTGACTCCAACTATTTTCAGTATTCCAAAAATCCATAAAGACCTGGCTGACCCCCCCACCCCACCCCATAGATGGTCCATCACCTATGCCTGTGCTAAATTTGTTGACCAGAAGTTAAAAAAGTACTTGGTGAACAAGACACAAATTTGCCACAATTCATGGAATTTCTTAGAGACACTTAATTTCTTGCAATTTGACGAATCTTACAATTTTTTGACCATTGACATTAAGGATCTCTACACAGTTATTCCACATTTGGGCATAAGTTAGGTCTGGGAACATCTACATAGGAAAGATGCTGATAATGATGAGACATACCTGGTGGAATTCCTCTTGGACCTTATTTTGTCCAATAATTACATCTTGTTTAATAACGAATACTACCTACAAAAGACCGGGGTGGTCATGGGGTCACCTTATGGAGGGAGTTTCACCAACTGCATGCTGACACATTGGGAGTGAATATCTATTCAAGGATAAAATGTTTAAAAGAAGGGTACATTGGTATGCTCGTTACCTTGATGATATTTTTGTAATTTTTAAAAGTGGGTATACAACAGCTCAGCAGTTTGTTAATCACATCTCTACCTTCACCACCTTTTTGAAATTCACCTTTAATTTTGCATCTGACTCGATTCCTTTTTTGGATGTCCTAATATCTAAGGACATACCCAATAAGAGGTATGTGGCTAAGATATATAGAAAACCCACATACTCGAATGATTTTTTTGCATTTTGAGAGCTCACACCCCTTCTACCAAAAGAAGGCAATCATTAAAGGACAACTTGTAAGGGAGGTTAGATGTCCTCTTTGGAAACTACCTTTCATGAAGAATGTAATTTACTGAGGAATATGTTTCTGAAGAGGGTTTATCCCACTCAGCTGGTAGATCAGGTTATAGCTGAAGTCACTATTAAGAGAGAAACGGGGGTGTTTAAACCTATCTTGTATGCAGGACAACGGAGACTACCTATGGCTATGTCTAATAACGGGGTTACTAGCTTGAATGTAGAACAGAGTTCTAACAAAACTGACTTTACTACCAGTTATATTACTTCTTTTTCCATTGACGGTCAAGCCTTACGTGATATTATCATGAAAAAGTGGGCAATGATCAGTGAAGACACCACTACGAAGCTTAGACTAGGAGACTTCCCCAAGATGGTTTTCAAGAGAGGTCGGATCTTAAAGATGGTTTTGGAATGATTTAAAGATCTGTATATTCCAAGTGGTGGTATGTATAAATGTGGGAGATGCACAAGTTGTAAATTTATTGACACCACCAATAGGTTTAACATCAATAACACTGAATACTCCATCCGTGGGAAATATAATTGTGACACCACTGGTGTTGTTTACTTGGCTAGGTGCCAATTATGTTGTGGTTTCTACATAGGAAAAACGGAGAGACACTTCAGGCGGCGCATTTACGAACACCCATATGAAGTAGCAATGTCAAATTTAAACAATGCACTGGCCAGGCACACTGTCGCAATCCCAGAGCATACGTTTTTATTACTGGTCATTGAGCAAGTCAAGAAGGATGTAACGGGGTGGACCTTGATTGTTGTAGTTAGAGGAATGGGAATGTTTGTGGCAGCTGAAACTCAATGCTTTTGTTTCTCCTGGTTTGAACGATCACAGTAATTTAAAATGTATTTTAAAACTAAAATCACTTGACAGGTGATTTTTTTTGTACATAAATAATTAATTTTATGTACATCCATATACAGTTTGTTTTTCTTGCATACATATGCATGTATGTTTTCTATTGTTCATATATATTTTTTGACATAGACTCCCTTTGAATGGTTTGTTTTTTTACAGTTGATTGTGACTGTTTTTATACATGGCTTTGTGTGGATTTATAAATTGGCATATACACCTTTAAAACTTATGTAGGCTCAGAGGAAAGGATGTGATGTCATTGTACTAGTTTTATTTAAATTTTAATGAAACAAGTATTCTTTGTCTGAAGAAGGTCACATATTTTGTGAATGAAAGCACTAACGGAATAAATCTTTAAAAGTTCTGCTGGTTTCTTCTTTTTAGCCATCTGGCTTGGAATACAGTTCTGCAGTGTTTTTTCCAGAACTCTGAATTGATAATGACGGACTCCCAGCCAGAAATGGAGGAATCTCTTTGATCATTTCTCTAACTATACATGAAAGTATGCATCCTGAAAAGCTACTGAGCACATCCAATCATCATACCTCAGCAAAGGCAAAATGGACTTAATGATGACCATCTGGAATGTTGCCTGTTTTAACTGATTTAGATGACTCAGATCCAAAATGAGCTTGAGGTCCCCTATTTCTATTTTTTTGGGTACTAAAAGAAACCATGAATAGACTACAGACTCTAATTAATCTTTGGGGACTGGTTGGATGTCTCTTTTTTTCCTGTCAGCCTGGAAACTTCTGCTGCTGCCAGTGACTGGGAGGATCATGAGGAACTTTTTTTCTTTTTAATTGGAAGTGAAACATGGCTTAAATAGCCTCTGGAAATTATATTTAGCATCCAAATATAGGTTGTTATATTTTGCCAGGCTTGTGGGTGCATGGATAAGTGCCCACGACTACATCCACAGCACGGCAGTCAGGCAACTCTGGTTGTGTAGTCTGCCTGTGCCTCTAGAGTGACATCTATTAGAGCTACCTAGATCTACCTCCTCTTCTGCAACAAGATCATCATCATCATCATCAGCCCCCTTTTTCCTATTTTCTACATGGGGTCGGGGTACCGTGTTAACTGTTGCCATCTCTCTCGATTCAGTGCCACACTCCTGCCTTCTTCAACACTCACTCCTGACTGTCGCAAATCTTCTTTCACACAATCCATCTACCTCTTTGCTGGATGTTCTCACTTCCTTTTACCTTCTTCCTGTCTGTCCAAAATCTTCCTCACCAGATTGTCTTCTGCTTTTCTGTACATGTCCAAACCACTGTAATCTGTTCTCTTTGATCTTTCCTGCAATTGGAGCTACTTTGGCTTCTGCTCGTATGTCCTCATTTCTTCATCTATCCCACAGTGTGCATTTTACCAGCCTTCTCAGACACTTCAATTCCATCACCTCTAGCTTCTTCAACTTCTCTTCCTTTACTGCCCAGGTTTCTGTAGTACCGGTCATACCACTGTCTTGTATATCTTACTTTTCAGCTTCTTTGGCATTCTTCTGTCATAGACTACACCTGACACTGTATGCCAATTGGCTGCAGCCCCTTTGATTCTAGCTTTGACCTCTTCATTCACACTTCCCTTCTCCTCAACCAGCCCTCTCAGATACCTGAAGCTGTTTACCTGTTCCATTATCTTCCCTTCTATCTCAATTTTCAGGTTCTTCTAATTTCCCTAGTTTGCTGCCATTACCACTTCTTATCTGTGCTTAGTTTCATCCCATGTGCCTTCAGTTTTTCATTCCATTCTCCTATCCTTTGCTTAAGTTCTTACTCAGAGTCTGCCTGGAATGCAACATCATCTCATATAGCAACTTTGTTGGTCTGTCTCCTCCGACCTGTTTGCTAATGTAGTCCATCACCAGTATGAACAGCAGGGGGCTCAGAGCTGAACCTTGGTATACACCCACTCCCACTGGGAACACCTCTGTGAGGCCAAACACTGTTTTTACTTGAGTCATTGGGTCCTTGTACATAGCCTGCACTAATTCTACTAATGTTTCTGGGATTTCAAACCACTGCAGTACTGCCATGATCAGCTTTCTTTGGACTTTGTCATATGCTTTCTCCAAGTCCAGGAATGCCCAGATGGACTGTCTCCTCATCTCTAGCTTTTTCTCAAGTATCTCTCTCACTACAAACATCGGATCAATTGTGCTGCATCCTGATCGGAATCTGAACCGCTCATCTCCCATCTTACATTCTACTACTCTGCGTATCCGTTGATCAATCACCCTTCTCCAGAACTTTCATGCAATGTGATAGGAGTTTGATGCCTCTGTACTGCCCACAGTTGTGGATGTCCCCTTTGTTCCTGTACACTGGCACAAGTATGCTTATTGTCTAGTGATCTGGGATACACCTTTCTCTCCACACTGCTATGAGTATCCTCAGGAGCCATTTCTCCCCATCTCACCCAGAATCTTTATCATATCTACTGTGACATCATCTAAACCTGCTGCTTCCCCAACTTAATTTTCCTTAGTGCTGTTCTTACTTCTTCTAGGATGGGCTCCACTTCTTCTCTCATCATAGGCTGTTTCTGGGGCAGTACAGCTTCTCTGAGATTTTCTTAATTCAGAAGCTGATGGAAATACTCCTTCCATCTGCCTTTGATGTCCTGTGGACTGGTCAGCAAGTTGTTGCTGTCATCCCTTATTAAAGGTGTCTGACTATCTTCTTTTTCTTTCTGTCTTTGCCTTGCAACCTGATATAGTTTCTTTGTGCCACTTACTGAGTCACTCATAAGTTGATATAATGCCTCTGATGACGTTTTCTTTGCTATTGCAACTTCTTTATTTCCTTTGTTGTTAGCCAACCAGTAGTTCTTCCTAGTCTGGTCGGTCTTTTCTCTCTCCCACTTCTTCCTGCACTTCCCCTTTCTTTTGATGGCTTCCTGGACTTTTGCATTCCACCACCAGCTTTCCTTATGTGCCTTATTTCCATACCTGGCTCAGCCACATATCTTTTCTGTAGTCCTAACACATGCTGTTTTTAGGTGCTGCCATTCTTGTTCAACTCCGCCTATTTCCACCACTTCTTTGGGTGCTAGAGCCCTGAGTAATTCCTTCAACTGTTGTACTTTCTCTCCAGTCAACTTCCAGGTCCTCAGCCTGGTCTCTGTTGACCTTAGAGCCTTCTATGACCACTGCTTGCAGCTGATTGTGGTAACTATTGGTTTATTCTGTGGGCCAACTGTTTCACTGGGGAATACTTTGCAATCATTGATTCTACCCCAGTACCTTTTCCTTATTAGGAGGAAGTCTACCTGAGTTGCATGTTGGCTACACTTGTATGTGATCTTGTGACTGTCTCTCTTTCTGAACTATGTGTTGGCCACTATCAAGTCATTTGCTAGGCAGACGTCTAGGATGGCCTCTCCTTCTTTATTTCTGTTGCCTCACCCATGTGGATGCAGGCAGTCCTCAAATTCTGTTCTGTCTGTCCTGATATGTGCATTCAGCCACCCATTATCAGCATCAATTCATGTTGTCCTGCTTTATCCAGTAGGTCCTGCAACTGCTGTCTGAATGCACTCTTTTTTTCTTTGTCACAACCCTGCAGTTGGGCATAGGCTGAGATTATGAATATTGCCCTATCATTACACTGGAGTGCGATGATATCCCTCACTGCCTTCTGAAACCTCTCTCACCACAATTCCTACAACATTTCTAGCCTGTCCCCCTCCTGAGTAGTAGAGTCTGGATCCCAAGCCAAGTGGTTTTGCTGCACTGCCCTTCTGTCTTGTCTCTTGGAAACATAGGATGTCCAACCTCCTCATCATGTCATCCACTTCCAAGCTGCATTCTGTCAGTGAACCTACATTAAGCGTAGCAATTCTCAGTTCATGTTTGGCAGGTTGGCTGTTTTTTACATCCAGCTTTCGCTCAGCAGATCTATCCCAGGTAACCCAGGCTGGGCAATTAGACACTGGCCAGTCAGTAGCATAGTGACCCAGGGCTGCTGGGCTTTATGGTGGGCACACACTGGCCAATAGGGGCACATACACCCCTCCCACCATTAGCATGTGTGCCTGGCATAGGTCGGAATAGACCGTTCAACCCACTTATTAACGGTAACTACCCATACCCATTTTGGCAGCATTAGTCAACATGACCAAATCACCTAGAGCCATATTTTACACAGTCGAGTGGCAAGCCCCGTCATGGCACACAGCCTGTGATCCATGTTCTCCTACCTTGAGGATACTGCGTACTACAGTAGATGCCCAAACCAGTTGGTCTGTATAACTCTTCCCCCATAGGGCACCATGTAGAGTCTGTGCTGCTGCCCACAGCTCCATTCATTGGTGAGTTTTAGATGGAAACCCTCAGCATGATTTTTTTTTCAGAGGTGGGAGGAGCCCCACAGAGACACAGGGAGAACATGCAAACTCCAAACAGGCACTGGTCAGACATCAGGATCGAACCTTGTACCTTTTCGTAGGAGATGAACACCTTAACCATTAAGCTAACTGGTCTCCACAAGAACGTATATCCCCAGAGGTGTCTGGACAAAAACTCTGATTTGCGGAACCACATCTTCTTTCTATCTCTCTAATTCCTAGTAAAGGTTCTTTGTGGGGTGGAAAATGGATTCTCACTACAGAGAGAGTTTTAGAAATGTGTTGACTCCTAGTTAGAGTGCCTTTTATCTAGGGTCCAAAAAGAGTGGAACCATCAAAGGGGGAATTAATAAAAGACATCTTAAAGCCTTCAGCTAAATCACAAAGATGCATCCAGGTGTGCCGATGCATGGTGATACAGGTGCCTGGTGCCCTAGCCGTACCATCAGCTGCACTGGAAAGCAGTCTCATGGCTATGTTAGAAGTGAACTGGAGGGTATAAAGCTGGGAGTCCATGGTCTTTTTAATGTCCACAGGCAGAATACTAGTGAGAGAATTGAAAAGCTCTTTGGTCAAGTCTCTCTAGAATCTAATGACATGAGCTAAATAATTCAGCACTCAAGAGTGCAAAAATCACTGAAACATATGTCCATTTCCCAAACCTGTCCATAGCCATAGACTACCTCTTCGGGGGATGGACTGAAGAGCTTTCTTCTGGCAATTCCTTTTTAGTGGCTGCTGCTATCACCATAGTATCCACTGGTGGACCTTCACTCCAATGCTTCCTGTCTTTTGTGGCTGCCAATATCCTGTCAGGTTTTTTGAGGATTAGTTCCACTATGTCAGGGTCCTTCCATGCCATCTGAGACATGAGGTCAATAAGGAGGTCAACAGGTGGTACTACTCAGGATGATGTTGAGCTGGAACCAAAGGCTTCCAAGAATATGGAGTCATCAGATTAAAGGGCTCTCAGTTGACTATCCCCCTCTCTTTTTCATCAATTCAAGAATCGCACCAAAGGAGATGTCCTCTGAGGAGGATCTAGGACAGCCTTCACCTTCATCCAGATCCATGCCTTCAGTGAAAGGCTTTGGACATAAGCCTATGTGCTTCCACTTATACATCTGTTTCTTGTAAACTGGTTCTAATGGGTGATCAAAAGATTCCTAATCAGTCTGGATGGTAATACAGCATGGAATCTCGGAAGACTGTGATACCGATTGTCCCTGTCTAGCAGAGCAATGGGAAGAAGAAGCAGAATCCTGTTGTGGTTTGGATGGAACCTAGCTGGATGGAAGCACTTTGTCCTTTGGTATAGCCTCTCAAAAGATGAAGTTGCAATCAGTTTCAAAGATCTCTTCCTACCTGAAGATAAAAGAGATATTTCAGTGCCAATGTGCCTTGACCCCAAAGTCAATCTGAGATCTGAGCAGTTAACTGCAGAGGTCCTGAGGAGGAGGGACAGCTCAAATAATTTTGGCATCGACCCATCCCCTGGAACCACAGTACCGAGGTTTTAGTTCCAAGTATCTTCCCAATCGGAATGTATCAGTGTCGAAAGAGAAAGGGATACTGTCAGAGTTGAAGTAGCTCAGACTGTCAGCTCCAACAAAGGCGCCCTCGGGCAAGTCGGATCCACTGTAGATGGGTCTGAAGGACAGACTGGGATGGGAGAAATGAGAGGATGGGATAACTGTAAAAATACTTAGTATATTCCCAGAGGACGGCACAGAAAGAACCCTAAGCTGGACCTGTATTATGAGAAACTTCCACATCATCCTGTCGACCAAAAGTATTCTGAGTACAGTATCTCCACTCTTGAAGTATAGGTGAATGCAGCCTCAGATTCACTGTATACAGACAGAAATGGGACTAAGGAGAAGAGAGACAGACGTGAGATACTGTTTCGTCCGACCTTCTAGGAGTTTTCTGATCCAACCTGACTGACATCATTGGATCCAGAGAACATTTCCTGGACTTTTCTGATCCTCTGTTGTCTATCTTTTCTGACTCAATCTTTTCTTTTTGGTTTATCCTTAGGTTTGGTTTTGTCCTGCTTCTTAGCTGGGGAAGCAGAAACACAGGCAGTAGATCTAGTTAAAGTTAAAGACCCTTTCAATGGAAGGAGGCGGCCCTTGAGTATGATCTTCTCTATCCTAATCTGAAGTGCCCTTGAATGAAAGAAGCAGAGGCTCAGCACTCAGTATCAAGATGGGCACTGCCCAAACAGTACACACATAATGAGTGGGGATCCTTAGGAGGAAACTTGTGCTCACATTCAGTACAATTTTTGAATCCCTGATTATCAGACATGATTAAGTCACCTAAGATAGAAAAAAATGAATGACCATTAGAAACAAGTCACACTGCAGAAAATCCAGAAAGAATTGCTATTGTTTCTAATAAGAAAAAAAAACATACTCCAATCTCACTAACTAGTACTAAGAACTGTAAACTACACACTGATATCTAAATGGTACTCAGTTTATATTAACTACACTGGAAAAGTTTACTACTCTAATAACAACAGTCTAAGCACTAACCGTAAAAAATCTGCAGCAACTATATTATTATTATTTTTTTAAACTAATGCTAGAGAGACAAGTCTGTCAGTAGGGAAGGAGAAAAAATGGGATATAACCCAAAAGATATAAAGGTTTTCATTGAGCCCTCTTGGAACACATCTGAAGTCTTCAAATGGCAAACGAGATCTGAGGTACTAAGGTGGAGTTGAGGGAATTATGGTTAGGGGAGGAGTCAGAGCCCTGGATCCAATAAGCTTCAAAATCAGAGCTGAGGTCAGGACCCACATGTTGAATAGAATGAAAATAGACAACATTAGATCCACCTCTTTCCACAAAAAATGCATCATTTATCCTGGAAACAGATTCTGAAAAGGAAAATTCTTCCAAGGGAGCTAGAGAGGACTGATTTTCCTTAGAATCAAAGTTTTGGGCTTGGGAATCCCCAGGAGAAGAAGCCCTGGCTCTGTCAATATCAAAATCTTCTGACAAGCTTTCCTCAGGAATTTCTTTATGGAGATTGTACTTGGGTAAGGATTTCTGAGTTTCCTGATTAAAAGCCTGTAATAACTTCTTGTTAAGGTAAGGAAATTATCTTTATGAACAGACTCTGTGACTGCAGATGAGCAATGTCAAATCTTTTGTTTTTTTATTGCAGGGACCATCCTGAAAGAAGACTGACTAGGGGATGGCACTTCACTCCTGACAAGAGGTCTCTTTCCATGGCTACACCAAGAATAATCTCCAACAGTATCTCCCAGACCCAAAGAAAAGCATTCTCCCATGCCAGGATCAGACAATAGAACAGCCACACAGGATGCAGCAGACTCCCTGTCCATGGTGGTTGAAGGGGCAACACCAGAGGTGCCGAAGTTATATGTGAGTGTTCTGAGGAATAACGGTCATCCACTACAGAGTCATCCACTAATGGCTGAAGCAGTCTCTGAGCCTGCAATGGCAGCAAAGGCTCTGTAATGTGTTGCTTTTTCTTTTTAGGTATGGCTGGAGAAGAACTGATTCACAAGCAGCACACATGCTTACTCTTCCCTATACATTTCCATTCAAAAGTAAAGCACAAGCAGTACATAAAAAAATCATATCAGAACTTAAAGCCCTTTTTTTCTGAAATGCCCTGATAGAAAGAACTGAAAGAAAGCTGTCAGTGAGTGTACACATGCAGTCAATTTAAAATTCTTTTTCCTGCCCTGTAAAATACTTTCTGATTACTGATTATTAAAACTTGTACACAAAAAGTAAAGTTCTAAAAAGTACACTTTTACAACAAAATTCACCCCAGTACTTAAAAATAATACCAGTTCTAAAAATAGCAGTCCCTGACAGGAAACTTCCAATACTGTAAAAATACTGGTTTTCTTAAAAGGGAAATATCTCTTTTAGTCAGCAAGTACAATACATAAATAGTTTCTTAAAAGGGCAATAATTTCTGTGTGGAAGGGATCCCTTCTGGGAACTTATCAGCCAGAAATGAAGCTTGAAGCTGATGGCTGCTCCTGTGAATCCTCACAACTCCTTCCTCTAAAGGTCAATGCCTTCACTGTGTTCCATGGTATATCCAATGCTGTGGAATTTTTTTTTGCACCCTTCTCCTGATACCTTTCAATAATGAGATTCCTTTGATGCTTTGTAAGCTCTGTGAACCATAGCTTTTGCTGCAGCAGGCAGCTGAGTAGATGTCAGGAAAATCCTACTAGGACAGCTGAACTTTACTTGGGGTCATACCTCTCAACCTGGAAACATCAAAAATCTGGACAAGGGTCATGAAAAATAGGTACAAATATGTACGCTGATTAACATCTAATTTGCATACATAATTACGTAACCCCACCCACTCCAATGGAATTGTGGGATACCAACTTTCGAACACAAACTGAAAAACAGACAACCAAAATATGGTGCCAGAGTCCCCCTGCAGCCATTCCAATGTCCAATTACTAGGGAAATTTCGCCCCATTTACCATAAACACTTAACATGTGCATACTGCTTTACTTCTACAATGATTATTTGGATTTTATTTTTACATTTTGCAGCACATGGATGCACAAACACTAACAGACATCTGATAAAGCAATACTGCCTCACAATGAAAATAGACTTGGCATTAAAACTTCTCTACTTTTGAAACTCACATTCATTGAAACAGCATTGAAACCTGCACCGCATCCAAAGAAAATGTATCTGGCCAGTGGTGGATAAAGATTACCTTTACTTCTGAACTTGCAGTTTTAAAAACACTTTTTTTTTACTTTGAAGTGCTGATCCTGGCTGTTTTCCTCCCCTTTCAGATCAATAGGGATGAGTTTGCACTCACGTGCTTCAGGCATCACTCCAAAGCACTGGGCAGCCTTTTGACTGAGCTTTCAGTACAGCACTTAATATAATATAAGCAAGTTGGTGGGTCTTTATACTTGGTGCCAGCAGCAGCATTTTAAATTGATTATGAGCTAAGCAAAGTGATTTACTCAATGCAGTTACCTGTGTTAGCTTGAAAAATAAATATTTGTATTATTTATTTTATTTTTTCTACAAGCTTGGGAGTGTGGAAGAAAAAATGTTGCTATATTTTACAAAACAGAAGTAGCTCCTTTAATTACTCCATGGAGGATTCCAACCTGACTGCACTAACTTTGGTTACAATACAAGCTTCCCAGAAAGCAACATAGCTTTCAACCACTTTGCTGAAGAATGAGGGACAAGCTCAAAAAATAACGAAGGCAAATGCTTAAATGTCATATATATTTAGAAAGTTACTAGAATTACAAGTTTCACATTTGCAATATCATAGGTAAAACCAACAAATAATAAAGGACAAAGGTTGTGGGGACACTAAATGAGGACTTCTAAACTGGGTCCCAAATGTCAAAGTTACACAGAGGACCTCTAAATTGGGTCCCAAATGTCAAGTTACACCTCTAATATACACACAACTCTGTGATACACACACACACACACACACACACACACACACACACACACACAGTTACCTGACACCTTCTTATGCTCAATTAAACTTACCTTCTCACTACTCATGATTCTTCTGTTCTACTTTTGTACCCATGTTTTCGATTTTTAAAACCAAACATTCTCTAAGATCTTTGCATTTAACTTTCTGCTTGCTGTACTATGTTACTATCCAAATACTTTTCTCCTATCAAGCAAACGTCTTTTAATTCTGTGTGTAGTTTGCTCTTGTGCAAGTTTAATCAGGAGAAACCACAGTTACTGAACACAAAACTACAATTCCAAACATTCTCTGCCTTGTTTTCCTTGCCTGTCTGTCTCCTCCCATTTCCATATTACTCAGCAGAACAGCAGAAGAACAAATGTTATGTGAAAACTTACTACTTTCCCCTCATTTCACATTCCTGTTAGCCTTTCACTGCACCAACGACTGCTCATTGTGTTAGTATTCAGGTACCTACACTTATTTCTTGCCCAGATTAGTCTAACTAAGTACAAGTTCAGATGGTCGAACCCTGTGACATACTGACTCAGTTGTTTTCCTTACTAACACAATACTCTACATGATTGTTCCTTACCTAATTCCCAGCAAAGTCCCAAGCCAGCAGCGAAAATGGCAGCAGATTTAAAGCAAACAAAGTCCCAAGCCAGGTGCCAGCATGGCAGCAGATTAAGTCCCAAGCCAACAACGAAATCAGCAGCAGATTTAACCTCAAAGCCAGCATTCTTCTCTTGGCAGCACCAAAGTCAGCGGTTTCAGTCCAAAACAGCATTCTCTCTGCAGCAGCAGTAACGTCTTCACTCTTCAGTTATTTTCAAATTCTCGGCAGCAAAGCACTTCCTGCCTGCTCGCAGCCAGCTGGAAATGATGACGTGAGCTCCTTGAGCTCAATTCCAACTGGCTGGTAGTGCTGACGGAGCTGATGCCATTGCGCACGTGGTGACGTCAGCTCCGACAGCGCGAAAATTAAAAAAATAAAAAAAAGAAAAGCAAAGAAATTGGAAATGAAGGGGTGCCACTCGGGAATCATGGCACCCCTTAATTTGGACCCCAAAACACGGTAAAAACCAAGTAATTCGGGACGGTTGGGAGGCCTGCTTGGGGTTAATCGGAGTCTCTTTAAATTGATGGCAGGTGTGTACCCAAAAAGACTGAATGTTGTAATTAAATCAAAATGTGCTTCATCAACAAAGTATTAGTTTAAGGGTGTGCACACACAACAAAGTATTAGTTTAAGGGTGTGCACACTTATGCAACCAGAGTATTGTACATTTTTTATTCTTTATATTTTTCCCCTAACAGATTTGTTTATTTTTCAATTGAATTGTACAGGTTATAGGTCATATTAAAGGTGGGAAACATTTTGAAATGATTTATTGTGGTCTCATTTTTTTACATCACAAAACCTGGCATTTTAACAGGGGTGTTTGTATATCCACTGTATATGGCAGAGTACCAAGTCTAACCTGCACAGAGGGTATGATCTGGAGCCCCCTGTTTAAGTGCAATATCACTGGGGTGCTGTCTGTAATCACTTCCAGCAGCCCTGAGGACCACATATGATTGAAAAACTTGAGCACACATAACTGCCCACATTTCTTTGATGTCTATGTGCTTTGGTTTATATTTTTTGTTCAAAAGGCCCTGCACTTTTGGATCCACAGACATGCTTCACCAAGTAAAGTGTGAGTCATGTTTTGTTACAGACTGTGTTGTAGCTGGAAAGAAGAATGGGATACCTGGAATAAGATAAAACTTACCTCTCCACCAAAGCAGTTCCCTTTCTACAAATCCCAAAACTGGAATATGAACCGTCAGGAGGTGTTGATGTTGGGACTGTACATATTTTAGATATCAATGAATCATTCTCCTGTGGAGTCTGTACAGAGACTCATGAGAATTACAATTCCTCTAGCTAGAGGAATCACAAGAATCATAGATGCCATGAATCCTAGTATCCTAAAAAAATTTCCTTGCTTAAGTCTTGGACTAAGTGGAAAAATTCAGGAACAGATCTAAATATAGATCTACTAAGGAAGAAAAAGCTCTTTGAACTGAGGTATCTAGGAGATACCCTAGGAAAACAATCTTATGAAAAGAAGTCAAACAAATTTTTTGAATGTTTTCCTGGAAACCCAGCCTATGAAAGAGACTTCTAACTCAAGTACAAGACTTTACAAAGATAAGGAAGTCATCTAAATACTAAAAAATGTGAATACCTTGCAGTCTGCAATAGGCTATCACTGGAACCAGACTCCTTGTGAATACTCTTGGAGCAGTACATAACCAAAAGTGTAATACATAGAACTGTTAGTGTAATCTAGACTCAGAAAACCTTTAAAAAAATTTGAAATGAAAGGCTATAGGATTATGATGACAAGCACCCTTTAAATCTAGCATTACCAAAAAAAACTGAAAGATTGAATAAGTGGCAACAAGCCGTGAAGAGACAGCATTTCAAACTTTGGAACTTTCAGAAACTGGTTGAGATCGGAAAGCTTTAGGACTGGTCTCCATGAGGCTTCTTTCACTGGTGCCAGAAACATTGAGTTAAAAACCTTTCCCTGACAGAGAAAGCTGAACAGGCTGTAAGACCTTGTAAGTCAGCAGATGCTGACTGACAGAAGGGAAAAAGGGAGTTTGATCTGGTGAATGAGGAGGCATCCCCTGAAAAAGAGACAGAGATTGCTGCTGCCTTCTTTACCCCTGATGGATCACCCTCAGAATCAAATTGTCTGATGCCATCTGTTGCCAAAGAGAGAACCGGATATGCAGATTTTGCGGGAGATTTAAAGGCTTGCCAGGGTGGGAAGGGGGGGGGGTGTTAGAGTTTGTAGATAGTCATTCAGACTTGTTAGACTGCCTTGGTTTCTATGAGGCTCCTCCCTTCTTTTTGAAGTCTCCTTGCCATTGTTTTTGGAACATCTGCTTGCCAGATGTTTGCTAAGCCTGCTTGTTTTGCTTTTTTTAAGAAGATACTGACTTAGACATGAAACCTTTTACAAACTTAGAGAAGGAAGGCTGAACATTTTGACTCATCCTTTGAACCAGTTTCCTTCGGTCATTACACTTTTTCAAGAATTCAGTAACAGATGGGCCAAAAACAACTGCCCTATCAAAGGAAGAAATTAAAAATGTCAGTGTTAAGACTGTCAGGTAAATTTTGAGAAAGTAAACATGGAAAACTCCTCATAATAGTTCCAGTAGCAGCTGTTCTAGAAGAAGCATCAGCTGAGTCCTATGTGTATTTCAAAGAATGTCTGGTTACTTGAGACACTAAGGCAATCAGTGTGTTCAGATATTTTCCCCAAAAGAAGGAAAGGTGGTTATAATTTTCTTCACATTCTCAAATGATACAAGTAGAAACTCTAACAATTGAGTATGACAATTAAAAATCCTAAAAAGTAAGTGTAGCAGAGGTTATACTTTTTCACAAATTTATCAAATACTTTTTCATCCTTACCAGGTGGAAAGGGATTAGCATTTACTAAATGTTTAGCAGCAGGTGCATTTGCCAAGGATATCACCTTTTGATGAGGTCTGGGATTAGGAAATAAAAATATGTAAGATTTAGGAAGTTTGTATAAGCTATCTGCCTTTGAGAGGCTGCAGGGTGAATGTCAGGCATGTTACAGGCTGTTAATTAAAACATTCTTCAAAGCCGGAAGAATGGGAGGAATAGGAATTAAGTTAAGGAAATTCCAGTTGTAATAAATCATAATATTTATCAAAGAAATTGCAATGTCATTGTGTCCCCACTGAAACATTTGGTTCATACTAGATACAGTTTCAGAAAAATACAATGCGTCCAAGGGACAATCAAAATAAATACTTCTCAGAATCAGAATTAATTATCTGATGAGAAAAAGTTGCTCCCTTACAATTATTGATTTCTCTGTTCATCACACAAAATCTTCAAATTAAGTTCCTTATTCTTTTACCAGAAAATTTAGAATGAGGCCTGTACTAATCCCTGAGCTAAACCCAATAAATCATTCCAATGTAAACTATCTGAAACAGAACAAGATAAATATTTAACTTTCTGCTTCCTTTTTAGCTGGAATCTCCATGGAAGCAGACCAACTGAGAGAGACATCACCCCAGGAAACAGACATCACTGTCTGCCTAGGTAGAGAAGCATTCCCTACTTCTTACTCCAAGATCAACAAGAGTGGTACTCCCATGCCTACTAAGGACACTCCAACAGCCACAGAAGATGTCTCTAACCTCTGGTCCATGGTGGATGAAAGGACTACACCAGAGGAAACCAAGGAACATGATGTGTGGGATGAGCAACCAGAAATGGTCCCAGCATTCACCCATTTGCAGCTGAGGCAAATTAGTAGCCTGCTGAATGGGCAAAGGCCATCTAGAAATGTTCTTTTTTTGTGGCAGGAGGAAGAAGAACCAAGGAACAGGAAAGTTGCCCCATTGTAAAGCTGATAATAAAGCCAGATGTCTAGGTGCAGCCAACAGAATTAGTGAGTAAAATAAGTATCAAAAAGTGTTTTCACAACAAAAACACTTAAATGTACAACATACATTTTCTCCAGCCCCTAAACACAGTTTTGTAAAGGTTTTTTCACAAATTGTTGGAGAAGTTTATTTATTTATTTATTTATTTATTTTATTTTACATTTGTTAACCGGGCTAGTCCAACTGGATACATGTCCATTTTCAGTGGAGGCCCGGGGAGAAAAGCTCCTCTACAGTACTACTATAGTAAGACTAAAACAAAACTTTATCAGAATATATCAACATATACAAATAATATCTAATAACATCTACTTTAAACCTTCTGTTAGAATTAAGAACATTTGAGTACAAATATGAGGTACAGTAAGGAGACTCTCTATTACTTAGAAAAGTATACAATATGACAGTACAGATAAAATACCTAGTTAGTCTAATACATCTTTAAAAGAAGATGGAAAGTAGAGATTTAGTTCCTTTATTAGAAGTGAGGTAATAGAAACAGCTTTGTAGAGAGTTATGTAGAGAGTTAGTTATACGAGATAAAGAGAGAGTGGAAAAATATCTCATAGCAGGGAGGTATGAAAGGTTAGTCTGGGTTATTGCAAGAGCAAAGCCAGTGGTTGGAAAAGAAATGTTTAAGTTTAGTTTTAAATAGTGGGATTGATGTTTGAGTGGTGAGGTCTTGAGGTAGTTGATTCCATAGTTTCCCAACTGAGTTTGAGAATGTGGAGTCACCTGCTGAGTTCTTAGAAAGAGAAGTATGCATCAATATTTTGTTGGAGGAGCGCAGGTTCTTCAGATTGCTATAGGGTTTTATGAGGCTGGAGAGCATTGGGGTATTGTCTGGGTGGTAAAGAGCTTTATGGGCAATTGTAAGTTGGTTAAAATGTATAAGGTTAGGTAATTCTAGCCACCCTAGTTTTTTAAGGTTAGAACAATGGTGAGTCCTATATGGAGATGCTGTAGCAAATCTGGCAATATTATTATAAGACATAGTTAGTTTGGTAAGATTATATTTAGAAAGGTTTGTATAGATTGGGGAGGCATATAAAAGGGAAGAGATTAAGTGGGTTCTAGCTATAGTGGCTCTGGCTTCAGGAGTAAGGAAAGATTTAATTCTATACAGAGAGCCTAGTTTTCTGTTAGTTGATTTTATTGTAGAGTCAATGTGTGTGTCAAATTTGAGTTGGTTGTCAATTGTAATGCCTAGTAGTTTGGTGTTATTGTCTGGGGAGATAAGGATGCCATTGTTGGCTGTGAGAGAGAAATTAATGGAGGGCGACAAGATGGTGGGTGTAAAAATCAGGAGTTTGGTTTTCTTTGGGTTAAGGAGGAGACAGTGGTTGGAGAACCATTGCTCTATGGTAGTGAAGGTATTTTGTGTAAGGGAATAAAGTTCTGACTGTGTTGGGGCTGAGCAGATAATGGTAGTATCATCAGCATATTGAATGCAAGTTGATAGAGGAGTAGCTAGGTAAAGATCATTTATAAAGATGGAAAATAGTAGAGGGCCTAAGATAGAGCCCTGAGGAACTCCTATAGAGGTGGGAAGGAGATCAGAGAGATGGTTATGCCAGAGTACTGCCTGTTTGCGGTTATTCAGATAGGATGTGAACCAATTTAAGGCTATATTGTCAAAAGAGAGGGACTTTAGACGATGGAGGAGAAGTTTGTGGTTGACCATGTCAAAGGCTTTGGATAGGTCAACGAAGAAGGCTGAAGAGGGTATGTTATTATTGCGGTTATTATTTATTGAGTCGATAAAGGAAAGTAAGGCTGTAGTAGTGCTATGGAAAGGGCGAAAACCATGTTGGCACTTAGCTAGGAGGTTATTATTTAGCAGGTGATTTAGTACCTGTTTGTGGATGCATTTCTCCATTATTTTTGCAAGTGGTGATAATAATGCTATTGGACGAAAGTTAGAATACTCAGTAGAGTCACCACCTTTGAATAGTGGGATAATATAAGAGATTTTCCATAATGATGGAATTGTGCTTTCATTTATGGTCCTGTTAATCAATATGGAGATGGGGTAAGCTATGGCTTTTGCTCCAATTTTAAGGAATTCTGCTGGTAACTTGTCGGCTGAGGGAGTTGTAGGTTTTAATTTTTGAAGTAAGGATGATATATATGTGGTGGGTATGGGTTTGAGGTGGAATGGGGGGGGAGTGGGGCCTTGGTTTAGCAGTTTGGAGGTATCAGGGCTTTGTTGGTTAGCTAGCTTTAGAATGGCAGAGGTAAAGAAAGTATTAAAGGCATTAGCTGTTTGTAATGGGCAGTCGGGGTTTGAATCAATAGGATTTGGTGTGGCAACTTTTCCTGGTGATAGCAGTGTATTTATGGCGGTCCAGAATTTATGTGGTTGGTGTAGGGATGTTTGTTGTATCCGAGTATAAAAGTTCTTTTTGTCTTGTAGAATGGCTTTTTTTGTTAAATTTCTTTGTTCTCTGAAAATAAGGCGATCAGTTGTATTTTTAGAGGTACGCCATTTTATCCAGGCTTTGTTTCTAGTAAGGATTAGGTTCCTGGTGGCATTAGAAAGCCATTGGGCTGTTTTAGATTTAATTCTTATAGAACGCATTGGAGCATGATGTTCTAGGATTGTCAGAAAAGTATGATTGAAGTAGTTAACCGCCTGCTATAGGGAGAGATTTAAGAGATGACCAATTAACTTGCATAAGTTCATTTTGAAACAGAATGGGATCTAGGAATTTTTGCTACGGGATGTTATGACTTGTGTAGGGATGGTTAAACTTGTTTTATGCCTGATGATATATGTTAGAGAGTGGTCGCTGAAGTCATCTGGGAGAGTCCCTGTTGTATACTTTAGCTGGGGACTGTTTATAAGTATCCAGTCAAGTATACTTTCTTTGTTATTTTGTTTGTTTGTTCTTGTTGGGGAGTTAATGGTTTGAGTAAAGCCATGAAGGTTAATAAGAGTGGGTGGATTGGTGTATTGACATAAATTCCAGTCAATATTAAAATCTCCTAAAAGAATAGTTTCTTGAGGGAGATTTAGTGAAAGCCAATTTAATAGGTCTTCTAAAATAGTGGGATTTTTTCCTGGGGGAAGATAGGTGCAGATAATGTTAACTGTTTTGTGAGGGTTGAGCTGAAGTTTGGAAATAATTATTTCTACATTATTATCCGATGGAAGAGTATGATTTTCTTTGCTTATTTGCAGTCCGGTTTTATACAGAATTGCTACCCCACCACCTTTTTTGTTTAAGCGGTCTTGCCTGAGTATGTTATAGCCAGGAGGGGTGATTTCATTATCTTTAATTGTAGGTTTGAGCCAAGTTTCGGTTAGGCAAAGTATATCAAACTGTTGGACATCTAGGAGGGCATGGATATGAGGTATTTTGTTACAGATGCTACGTATATTTAATTGAGCAATTGAGAGTGATTTAGGGGGTTTGGTAGATGGTGTTGGTCTTGTAAATAGTTGGTGGCTTTTAGAGAATGGTAGGGGTGAGTTAGGGCCAGGGTTGGGGTGGATATCACCATGTATTAATGAGCAGATTAATATAGGGTTGTAAGATTGAGAAATTTTGTGGTAGTAGTAAAAATGTTTTTAAGGCTATGAGTAGGATATTTGATGTGAGAAAGTCGGTGATATTTAGCTTGGAGGTAGGAAGTTTTGTGGATGGTGTTGAGATAGGTAATTGTTAGAGCTAGGGGGGATATTTGGGTTACTTTGTGTGGAATTGTTAGAGTATAAGGAAGGGCTTGTTCATAAGAGGTGGAGAAATAAGTAGAGATGATGATGGTTAGGAAGGATATAAGTAGCAAAGGTTGGCATTGGTTAGACATGTTTAGAGAATGTATAACTGAAATAGAGTGGGAAGATAGTGTGAAGAGTGGGAAGGAGAGAAGATAAGTGGAGAAGGGAGGGGCTGGTTTTAGAAGGTAGGGTAGGCAGGTAGGTGAAGTGGGGAGGGGCTAGGTCTAGAAGGGGTGGGGATAGATTAAGAGGGGTGTGTCTATGAGGGTATAAAGGTAGAGGTGCTAGGGGCGGGTGGAATTTGGGGGCAGGGAGGGGAGCGGAGTGAGCCTGAGGGCTTAACGGAGCGGGTAGAAACAACTGAAGGAGAGATAGGAAAGTAGACAATCAGTAAAGGAAGGTGAGTATGGAAGATAGTTGTGAGATTGAAGGAATACAGACTAGATACACTAGAGAAAGACAATAGATTGGAGGAAGGCAGTATAAGAGTATAAGCAGAGAGTATAGAATGGAGAAGGAGCAGGTCCAAGTATAGAAGTAACAAAAAGGCAAGTATGGGGATAAGAACAGAACAATATGAAGGGAGATAGGCAGTAGGTCAGGTAGGATAAGGCAGATGGTGATTGTGGAAATAGTAAAGGAGAAGCAGAGGTAGAGAAACAAAGCTAAGAAAAAGCAGAAGAGGAGAGTGCCACCTAGCAGATAGCACAGGTGCAGTAGAGGGAGAGTGGGGAAACTACTGAAAGTAAATAGAGAAAGTACAAAGGACTGAGAACAGTGAGCAGGGAAAAGGTGTTGGGGCAAAGGGGTAGTGGAGAGACTAAGAAAGTAAGCTACTGGCTGCTAGCAACATAGGCTCAGGCAAACTAAAGACCTTGGTCGGAGTATCAGACAGGAAGCCTTTCACAGCAAAGGGACAATGCCCATAACCTACTTTATTTTTCTTGATAGAGGGTACAAGGTAAGACCAGCTCTTTCAGTCACAGGAGGAAAGGATAGGTTCTTGACACACCAAAAGGAATTTGGCGGGGGCAGGAGTCTGTAGAGTAGAGCTGGGTCCTTGGGGTGAAAGGGAGGCAAGAGAAAGGAGGGAGAAAAAAAAAAAAAAAAAAAAAAAAGAGATAAGTTACATTTGTATAGTTTTACACTACAAGAAAAAAGTATTGTTTTAGTCATAAAATAAGTTGTGAAAGTTTTTTTTTTTCCCTGAAGGGAACTTATGTGCCCAGCAATGGAGAAATAGTAGTAAACTGTTAATCTTCATAAGCTCACAACAGGAGTGCTCTTCAACAGAAGGAAAGCTCTGAAGGGCTTGGCACCCAGACCATGGATTTTCTTCACAGCCAACTGAAGCTATTGATGGTCTGGCCCTGAAGCTTTGGAAGCATGAAAAAGAAGTTATGTTCTTATAATGACATTCCATCTGTGTTGTTGATCTTCATTCATTCAAAACTGATGGGTATCGGTTCCATCCTTGGAACCATGTGAGCCATTATAACAAGCTCGCTCCAGCCAAAAAACTCTTGAGCTTAGCTTACCCATAGTACCCTTCTCTCTATCACCTCAAATCAAGTTTGCCCATAAGAAAGAAAGCGGAGATTTTGAGCAAATTCCCTATTGTGAAGCTAGGACCAGATCCGGACCTCCAGGAGTCTTTTGGAGGGGGTAGGAGGGTGGGATGTCATGAATGAATGTAGATAAAGATGGAACATTATGGTAAGAACATAACTTCTTTATCTGATGTTGTTGACAGAGTTCCTAGCTACTTTATGTCGTGGAAGGCCCTGAAGGATATTCCTGAGCACCACTGAGCCAAAGGATGCTCTCCCCTTGGAGACCAAGTCCAATTTGTAATGAGTGATAAATATATGAGTAGCCCATGTTGCTGCTGCACAAATATCATCCAAGGAAGCTCTTAAATGGAAGGCGACAGAGGTTCCAACTGATCTGGTTGTACGCGCTTTGACCTTAGCTGGTAGAAGGACTTTATTTTGTTGGCAAGCAAAGGAAATACAATCTCTGAGCCATTTAGCTAAAGTTACTTTAGAAACAGGTTTTCCCAATTTTGGTCCTGAGCAGGATATGAATAATTGGTCAGATTTTCATAGTGATTTAGTCCTGTCCAAGTAGAAACATAATTGTGTATGCACATCCAGCAAGTGCAGACAGTATTCTCTTTTATTAGAAAAATTGGGGAAGAAGACTGGCAGGTCAGTTGTTTGATTAATAGTGAAATCCAAAATGACTTTGGGTAAGAAGGAGGGATTAGTCCGGAGTGATAAACTGTCTTTATAGAAAACCATGTAAGGGCATTTTATGCACAAAGCTTGTAGTTCAGATATTCGCCTTGCTGAGGTAATTGCTAACAAGAATAAAGTTTTCCAGGATAAAAATTTCATATCTCAAGTGGCAGCAGGCTCAAAGGGAGGATGAGTCAAGGATTGTAGAACTAGTGTCAAATTCCAAGGTTCGATTGGTTATTTAAAGGGTGGTCTAATGTGTGTGAAACCTTTCAAAAATGTCTTAAAGAGGCGGTGAGATATCAAAGGCAAGTCCTGGAAGCCATTGTGGAAGTTTGAGATAGCCGCCAAGTGTACTCAAATAGTGGAAGCTACCATTCCCGAATGGAGGAGATTTGATAAATAGTCCACTACAGAATTCACCAAAGCCAAAAAGGGGTCTAGTCTTTTCTCTCAAGACCAAATTAGGAATCTTTTCCATTTGCTGTGAAAAAGTTTCCTGGTGGATGGTTTGTGGGAAGTCAGAAGAATGTTTCGTACAGGAGAGGATAAATTATTCTGCTGGCAATTACTGGAACTGGAGGGACCAAGCTATCAGCTTGAGACTCAATATGTTTGGATGGATCAACCCTTGCAGGTGCGACAGCAATTCCGGAGTTGGATCCAGAATCCACTGTGTGTGGACTAGATGAGGCCAAAGGAAGAGGAACCAAACTTGTCAGGGCCAATAGGGTGCAATGAGGATTACTCTGCTTCTCCCTGACAAAAGGACAGATTGGAATGCTTGCAATGCTAGAAGCACTGTTCTCAGTTCTAGAACACTGATATGCATTGTGACAACTGTGCCCTGGCCCAGCAATCAAGGAGCCTCAATCCTCACCACGAACACCAGGGAGGTCGTCTCCTAGAAGAGGAAAGGACAACTAATACACACAGTAAAGTAAAATTCCCTTAAGTGCACACACAGAGATCACAGTCAGTCTGGGGCTGTTTGCTCCCTTGTTCACCAGGTCCCCAATAAGACTCCCCACTGGCACAGCTATAGGGTCCAGATCTCAGCCTAGCTTGCAAGCTAACCTCCAGTACCCTCTCTGTCCAACCACTGCTTCGTGCCCCTGCCCAGGTAGCTGACACATACCCACACTTTGAGATAAGTATTTATACAACTTCACAGACACTCCTGGAAAAGACGGACACAGATTGTCCAGCTGTGCCCCTTTACCCAGACTATATGGTAGTCATTTCTGCCACCACCAGCTAATATTATCAGCTACTAAAAGGCCCTTAAAAGGGTGTCCAGTTATTACTGTGCAATATTATTATCCATTTGGTAATGTGACTATTCAGTCTAAGGCTTATTTCAGAGTGGTCTGTTACAATGTACTCTATAAATATGCAATGTACTCTAGAGCCTACTTCTCTATAGAAACCAGCCACAGGTAAAGGTTTTTAAAATATTTAATAATAAATAATTAAAACACAAGACAATACTACTACACCATAGAGATATCTAGGAGTTCAGAGATCACACAGAAACTTAAAATAATACAGTAGGACAGGTCTGATGTCAAAGAAAAACACTTAATCTAACTTTCTAATCTTTAGCTAATCTTAAGAGAAAACACATTGCTATAATCTTAATTGTATACATAAAGAGCAAGCAGTGCTGGGTTAGATGTCCAAGATCAAAATGCTTTTTGGTCTCTCACTGAACAATAGTTTTTAAACACTAACCAACAGTTCTGCTGAGGCCCTCCCAAATTACATCATTTTCACACTTAGGTTTTCTCAGTATTCAGATTACATCATCTTGACCCTTAGTCTGGAGTTCCCAGGCCACAAACTGCATTATTTAGCAAGCTAACACCTGCTCAGGAGACTACAACAATACAAGGCATTTCACATATATACTCTAGCAGAAACTAGAGCAATAAAGCACCTTCCATATGTAAATTCTGGCCCTTAACTTTAACCTTAAAACAATGTGCATGAAACCTTCATCCAGACTCACTGCAGCCGACTTGTAAAACATCGAAGAGATCCATAAGATCTTTCCAACTTCAAAAGACACATTTGAAATGCTTGGCTTGGATTTCCAGCAGATGGCAATGTTGCAACAATCTCGAAGTTCACGTTTTACAGTGCTTTCTTTCATTTAAAAACACAAGCCTGTATTTTACTTTTATTTATACAGTTGATAGAATGACAGAATTATGTATCAAATTCTATTTGACTAGGCTGGCAGCCTTGGCCCATTTTCCACCAATCTTCACATCTCTTCCCCCCCCGGGGAACTCAAGCAAGTTTTTCAAGTGCCCCTTGAGAAACATTGCTTGAGAGTGTCAGGTCTATCTGGGTGTACCTCACCCCATTCCCTGTCTTGAGAGCTCATCTGCATTGGCATTGCCACTCCCACTGTGGTGCTGCACTGACATATCATATGCTTGCAACCCCAGGCTCCATCTTAGCAACTTGGCATTTTGGTAACTGGCTCTGTTTAACCATGTTAGAGGGTTGTGATCTGTCATCACAGTGAATTTTCTTCCATACAGATAAGGCTGAAGTTTGTGTAGTCCCCACACTATGGCTAGACATTCCTTTTCTACCACTGCATAGCATTCCTCCCTGGGTTGGAGGCTAAAACTGAGATAAACCACTGGGTGCTATTCTCCCTCTGAAGAAATCTGGCTAAGTACAGCCCCCACCCCATAGTTTGAAGCATCCACCTGCACAACAAATTATTTGCTATAGTCTGGACTGGCTAACACAGGGGGTCCTCCCAAAGCTTGTTTAAGCTTCTGAAATGCCTGCTCACATACTAAGGTCCACACTACCTTACCTGGCCTGTTCTTCCTTGTCAGGTCTGTGAGGGGAGCAGCTATGGTACTATAACTAGGGATGAACTTTCTGTAGTACCCTGCTGTCCCTAAGAATGCCCTCACCTGCTTTTTGGTAACAGGTGCAAGCCATGCCTGAATAGCTTCCACTTTGGCAGGTTCTGGCCTTATCTTACCACTCCCCACTCTATTTCCTAGGGAGGAGACCTCTGGCATATCTGCCTGACATTTGCTTGGCTTAATGGTCAACCCTGCCCTCTGTAGTCTGCCCAGCACCTCCCTGACATGCTGAAGGTGCTCTTGCCAGGAATGGCTGTAGATAGCAATATCATCCATGTAAGCAAGGGCAAACCCTCCTCCTCCTGCCAAGATATGATCTACCACCCTCTGGAAAGTCACTGGGGCATTCTTCATCCCAAAGGGCATCTTTGTGAACTCATACAAGCCAAAAGGAGTCACAAAGGCTGACTTCACTCTAGCACTGGGAGTCAAAGGCACCAGCCAGTAACCCTTGGTAAGATCGATGGTTGGAAGATACTTTGCCCCACCCAGTTGCTCTAGGGCCTCATCTGTCCTAGGCATGGGGTAAGCATCTGACTCTGTGTGACTATTTAATTTCCTGTAATCTACACAGAACATGGTGCTGCCATCCTTCTTTGGCACTAACATCACTGGTGAGGCCCAGGGACTGTTGGACTCTTGAATCATCCCTAGTTCCAACATCTCCTGAACCTCCTCCCTCAGAGTCTGTTTGACTCTCTCAGGCACCCTATAAGGGGCCTGCCTAATAGGCCTTTGGGGTCCTGTATCCACCTGGTGCAGCACCAGGTGGGTGCACCTCGGTTTCCCGCTGAGCATGCCCCCAAACCCCTGCAACACTGCTCGGATTTCTCGAACCTGGGTAGGAGACAGCTGCTGGGACATTGCTACCCCTACCACCGAGGTGTCAGCCTGAGCCTCACTGAGGAGATCAGTCACAAGATCTCTCTCAGACTCCTCCTGCAGTCCACTGCAAATGCTCAGCACAAGGGCCTCCCTATCATGGTAAGGTTTCATCATGTTAACATGGTACAATTTGTGCCCCTGCCTTCTGCCTAGCAGTTCCACCATGTAGTTAACATCACTTACCTTTCTTACCACCTTGTAGGGTCACTCCCAAGCTGCTTGCAGCTTGTTGTGTCTGACAGAAATGAGAACCATCACCTGCTGCCCTACAGCATAATCTTTAGCTCAAACATTCCTGTCATACCACACCTTTTTTTGTTGTTGGGCTTCTGCCAGGTTCTCCTGGGCCAAGCCCATGAGTTCTCTGAGCCTTGCCCTGAGGTTTAGGATGTATGCCACAACATATGTTCCCCAGTACCATCCCCAGTACCATCTTGGTATCAATGGATATCAAGAATTTATTTACAAGTATCCCTAATGACTATGGGGTAGAGGCCATTAGGGAGTTTTTATGTATGGATAATACACTTGATAAGGCCTGTCAAACACTAATATGTGCTTTACTAGATTTAGTTTTGAATAAGAATACTTTCTTATTTCACAACAAGATATATGCACAAGTATGGGGAGTAGCCATGGGCACTCCCTGTGCAAATTCTTATGCTAATCTAGTGATGCATCAATGGGAAAACAGGTCTCTTTTTAACAGTGAGTTATTCAGGAACGTCTCGTTATATAGACGTTTTGTGGATGACATTTTAATATTATGGAATGGCGATGAAGATTCACTATTGGAACTGGTCTCCTATATGGAATCTACCACTCATTTTTTGAAATTCACAGTGGAACAATCTACTAGTAGCATTAACGTCTTGGATTTAACTATCCTAAAAGAACCAAATGGCTCCATCTTTACCACCATATACAGGAAGCCATGCTGGAGAAATGCTATTCTCCATTATAATAGCATGCACCCACGACATGTGTTTCACAATGTGGTTAAGGGGCAGTTTTTGAGAACATCACATTTATGTAGCAAGGAAGAAGATAGGAATCTGCAATTGAATTTAATTGAAAACTTTTTTATGGATAGGGGATATCCGCATACTCTATTAAATGAGATAAGATCTTCCACCTTTGATACTGGGCTGAATACTAACATGAGACGAGGGACCCATGCACAAGGTCTCAGGGTGCATCAGTATGATACAAAGGTAGCATTTACAACCAGATATACAAATGACATTCATTATATTAACAACATCATTAGTAATAATTGGAAAATCCTATTATTGGATGTACATGTAACACAGATAGTTGGAAACAAACCAACTTTCAGATATAGAAATAGTAAAAACCTGAAAAGGTTATTATGTAATGAGAAAGTAGATGGCCTAAAGTTGGATATTAGACAGTTTTTGAGAAATGGGACGTACCCGTGTAATAGATGTAACATGTGCAGATTCATCTCCAAGATCCAACCTTTCACGGTTCCGGACCTGGAATACACTTTTAGACCACTTTTTTATGCTACCTGTGAGTCTAAAAACCTAGTTTACTTAGCTACATGTGAAGCCTGTGAGGCATATTATGTGGGGTTGACGTCCAGGAGACTCAAGGACCGTATTTATAACCATAATTATTACATCAAAAGAGCCATCTTGACCAATGCTTTAGCCAAGCACAGCCACATGTTTCCTAACCATTATTTCAGGTTCAGAGTATTACAATTGATACATAACAACAAAAGAGAAGGAAATAATATGTGCTACCTTGAACTGATTGAGTTGAATTGGATTCTGAAATTAAGGGCACACATTGAACCAGGGCTGAATCAGGCGTTAAGTATAAAACCAGCATTGGTAAGACGTAGGTGAAAATTAGTCTACCTTTAGAATGCATTTGGAACATGTGTAATAGGTCTATGAATTGTTACTAAATATTATCATGAATTATATTCCATGCATTAGTCACTATAAATTTTGATAGTAGCCAGTTTTTATTTACATATATATATTTACATTATTTATATATACATATATTATTGAATAATGACACTGAACATGCATTTTTATATGAATCATTTTAATCTAAGCGCTTTATATGTTGTTTTTTATGATGAAGTGAATAGGGTATATAGTTTATGTTTCTTCACTTAAATATATTTCATATATATATATGTGTTATAATAGAATTTCTTTTTAGCATATACGTTATTTAATATAAATTACCTCATGCTACACGCTATTTAATACATATGCTGTTTGCTTAAGAGAATGAGATGAATAGGTACACAATTGTAAGGATGGTTAATTAATTGGTTGATTTTATATGATGCATTTGTTTTAATTGCATAATTAGCAGGAAGTATTTAGTATAAATACCTATGAATTTGTGTTATTGTTGAAACATGAAGAAGCGTACCTTGGCAGTACGTGAAAGCGCTAGTTCTACAATAAATACCTTTTATTACTACTTCGTGGTGTCTCCTGCACAATTTTGTTTTTGCTGCCTCCCTATCATGGTAAGGTTTCATCATGTTAACATGGTACAATTTGTACCCCTGCCTTCTGCCTAGCAGTTCCACCATGTAGTTAACATCACTTACCTTTCTTACCACCTTGTAGGGTCACTCCCAAGCTGCTTGCAGCTTGTTGTGTCTGACAGAAATGAGAACCATCACCTGCTGCCCTACAGCATACTCTTTAGCTCAAACATTCCTGTCATACCACACCTTTTTTTGTTGTTGGGCTTCTGCCAGGTTCTCCTGGGCCAAGCCCATGAGTTCTCTGAGCCTTGTCCTGAGGTTTAGGACGTATGCCACAACAGACTCCTTGTGAGACTCACACTCACCTTCCAACTCATCTCAAATTAAATCTAGAGGTCCCCTCACCATATGCCCATACAGCAACTCAAAGGGTGAAAAACCTGTGGATTCCTGGGGAACCTCTCTGTAAGCAAACAACAGATGGGGCAAATATTTGTCCCACTCCCTCTTAAACTGATCTGCAAATGCCCGTAGCATGGACTTGATTGTAGAGTTTAACCTCTCAACAAGACCATTAGTCTGGGGATGGTAGGGGGTGGTCTTCATATGGTTCACCCCACAGGACTTCCACGGACAAGCCAGCAGGTCTGACATAAAATTGGTACCTCTGCCAGACAGTATTTCCTTTGGGAAACTTACCCAGCTGAAAATCTCTTGCAAAGCATTTGTCACCTTCTCGGTCTCAATGGAGGACAAAGCCACTGCCTCAGGGTATCGTGCAGCATAATCTACAATCACTAGGATATACTTTTTCTCTATGGAACATGGGATACTCAGAGGACCCACAATAAACATAACTACCCTTTGAAATGGCTCCTCAATCACAGGCAAAGGCATCAAAGGAGCTCTCACCCTGTATCCTGCTTTGCCTACCTTTTGGCACTGCTCACAGGTCCTGCAGTACCATGTTACATCTCTGGAAATTCCAGGCCAATAGAAGTTTTGCCTAATATGCCTCTTTGTATGTTTTATGCCCATATGACCTGCAAAGGGAATATCAAGGGCTATGGCTAGAAGCACCAGATGGTAAGCTCTAGGCACTACCAACTGCTGTACTCTCTCACCTTCTAGTCCTCCTTCTGGGTTCACTCTGTATAGTAACCCTTTGTCCAAGTATACAGATTCCCTCTTCCCTTGAGAATCAGGTGCCTCCCTAGCTACCTGCCTCAGGCCTTGCAATGTAGAGTCTGAGAGCTGAGCCTGTCTCAGCTCTCTCCTTGTAACCCTTCCCAGCTCCTCTTCCACAGGAAGTCTGGCATCCACTGACAGTGGTGCCTCACTGTCAGCCTGGGTACTACTACTCACCTCTACCTTTGCAGTTACCCTGTCCAAGGGAACATCAGTACCCGCAAGCAGCTGTGGCTCACATTCAGTCTCACTGCTACAGCGTAGCTCACTCCCTGAAGTAACCACCTCAGCAGTCCTGGCTGCAAGTATGCAGTTTGTCTGGGTCTCCCCCAGGCTACCAGACCCATATGCTTGTCTCCTAGCCTCACTGCATGTAACTGCATAAGTACATAGTACTGCCTCATCCAAATTCTTCCCTCTCAGGACATTTGCAGGATGGTAGTTCCATACCCCTGTTGTCTCAAGACAGCCCACTGTCGGCATTTTGTCTTTCCCACTTACTGGCTCCCTCACCTTTGGTCCCCCATCTTGCCTCCGTGGACATCTGTATGCCACATGGCCCCACTGGTTGCATTCAAAACATTTAACCCTAGCTCCTGGATGTGTACCTGGACTAGTGGCTTCCCCTGCTACTGGCAGATTCTGTTGGGGCAGTCTGTGCTGCCCACCATGGGTTCCTTTAGTCCCATAAGCAGTACTGGGGGTCCCTTTCCTGTGCAGGGCTGCCCTGCTTGCTAGTTATAGGTCTCCCTTCTTTCCCAACTCCTTCGAAGTAGCACACTATCTATCAGCTAATCAGATCCTCATGTCCTCAGGCAAAGGGCTAAGGGCTTGTTCCCTTACCAAAAGGTCTGCCAGCCCTTCAAAAGTGGTGACCTGACATCCACTCACCCAGCTATGAAAATAAGTGTGCAGTTTGGCAACATATTCACATACATTTTCATCTGCCTTGCGTCTATGCTCACTAAACTTTTTCCTATACATTTCAGGTGTTAGCTTAAAACACTCCAACAAGTGTCTTTTTACAGCAGTATAATCAAAACAGTCAGTGTCATGCATTTTTGCAAAAGAAGTTACAGCTTTACCATGGAGTAAGGTGGTCAGGAACTGCACGCAGAGCCCTTGTTCAACTTCATACTGTTTACATACCCACTCAAACATATGAATTAAGCTATCACAATTATCCCCCTCTTTAAACTGTGGAAGAAATGTACTGACCTTTTGTGCTTCTGGGTTCCGGTTACTCTCTTCTCCATTACCTCCGTGACTCTGGCGAAGAGTCAGCATTTCGCTCTCATGCCTCCTCTGCCATTCATTTTCCCCAGCTTGTAGACTCCTCATTTTCTCAGCTGCTTCTAGTTCCATATGCCTGGCCTCCAACTCAAGTCTCTTTAGCTCCAGCTGGATTTTTAAGTCCACTGCAGAAAGGTTGAGCTGTCCATTCTCTGAGGATATTGTATCTCCACTGTCAGTCTGAATGTCTTCCAGGCTGCTGATTTCTGGTGCAGTTGTAACCAAGGCTACAATCAGGTCTGCCTTAGTCAGGTTTCCATGCACCAGTCTCCTAGCCTGGAACATCTCCGTCAGCTGGCTCGTCAGCTTTCCATACTCCTCTGTTGACATGCTGCCTGATCACCCTGACTAACACTAAGCTAACAAAAGAAATAAAACAATTGTGATCTCAACTCTGAGTATACACTGTGTGGCTATTTTAGAATACAAAACACTTTTAGAGATCACTGTACATAAGCTACAGGAATTTGTTCTACCCACACCACTACAAGCCGATTAGCATTTGCCATCTAATCAATATGTGATGTGGATCCCACCACTGCCACCAATATGTGACGACCGTGCCCTGGCTCAGCAATCAAGGAGCCTCAATCCTCACCACTAACACCAGGGAGGTCGTCTCCTAGAAGAGGAACGGATAACTAATACACACAGTAAAGTACAATTTCCCTTAAGTGCACACACAGATCACAGTCAGTCTGAGGCTGGTTGCTCCCTTGCTTACCAGGTCCCCAATAAGACTCCGCACTGGCACAGCTATAGGGTCCAGATCTCAGCCTAGCTTGCAAGCTAACCTCCAGTACCCTCTCTGTCCCTGCCCGGGTAGCTGACACACACCCACACTTTGAGATAAGTATTTATACAACTTCACAGACCCTCCTGGGAAAGGCTGACACAGATTCTCCAGCTGTGCCCCTTTACCCAGATTATACGGTAGTAATTTCTGCCACCACCAGTTAATATTATCAGCTACTAAAAGGCCCTTAAAAGGGTGTCCAATTATTACTGTGCAATATTATTATCCAATTGGTAATGTGACTATTCAGTCTAAGGCTTATTTTAGAGTGGCCTATTACAATGATCTCTATAAATATGCAATGTACTCTCGAGCCTGCTTCTCTATACAAACCAGCCACAGGTAAAGGTTTTTAAAATATTTAATAATAAATAATTAAAACACAAGACAATACTACTACACCATCTAAGAGATCTAAGATATCTAAGAGTTCAGAGATCACACAGAACCTTAAAATAATACAGTAGGACAGGTCTGATGTCAACGAAAAACACTTAATCTAACTTTCTAATCTTTAACTAATCTTAAGAGAAAACACATTGCTATAATCTTACTTACATACATAAAAAGCAAGCAGTGCTGGGTTAGATGTCCAAGATCAAAATGCTTTTTGGTCTCTCACTGAAAAAGAAGTTATGTACCTACCATAACGTTCCATGTTAGTTGTCTCCTCTCACCTTCTTTCTTGCTGGTTGGGTTCAGAGCTGATCCTCGGCTCTGACTCGGCTATCTTCTAAAGCTCGAGAGCTGTTTACTGGCTTGAGGCATCCCCATATCCCATGATGCCTGGTGCTAGATACCCAGATCCTGTTTGGAAAGTCCAACTGCAGACATAAAAAGGAAAGAATCCTATCCTATAATACATAAACCCTACCAAGAGACTACCAGGTAGAGAGGAATAGCCAGAGAAGACTCAGCCAGTGAAAAACCATACAAAACTCTTCTCTGTCTCATAGGATAGGGGGATCGAGGGTGGGACGCAAGAAAGAAGGCGAGAGGAGACAACTAACATGGAACGTTATGGTAGGTACATAACTTCTTTATGTTAAGTTGTCTATCTCGCCTTCATTCTTGCTGGTTGGGACAGCATCCCTAGCACCTAAAATCCTGGGTGGCTCATTAGAACAAACTCTTCAGAACAGTGGAACCAAAATCAGCTCTGCCCCTGGAAACCACATCCAACTTTTAATGCAAAATGAATGTGTGAGAGTTGGCCCACGTGGCCACTGCACAAATAGATTCCATGGGCAACCTAGCCTGAAAAGCCACAGAAGTGGATAAAGCTCTGGTGGAGTAACCTTTTGGTTTAACAGGCAATTCTTTGTTCCTTAGCTGATAGATAAATGTGATGATAGAAGTCAACCACCTGGATAAGGTTACTTTTGAAACTGGTAGACCTTGTTTACCCTCAGCATAAGAAAGGAAAAGCTGGTCCGATTTTCTGATGTCCTTGGTCCTATGCAAAAAAAAAACGCAGTTGCCTGTTCATAGGTTCATAGGTTAGTACTAAGCTAACTGCCCTTGCAAGCCATTTTAAGCCTAGCCAATTATCCCTTGTGAGACTCAAACCCTGCACCTTGTGTTTGTAAGGCAAACACCTTAACCATTAGGCCACCCTCCCAACCCCTGTGAACATCTAACTGGTGCAACTTATATTCTGCCCTGTTGGAGTAGTTGGGAAAAAACACAGGAAGGTCAATGGACTGATTCAAGTTATTCTCAGAAGAGACCTTGGGAAGGAAGGAAGGATTTGTCCTGAGAGCAACCCTGCCATTGTGGAACACTAGGTACGGATGATGGATACAAAGAGCCTGGAGTTCCGAAATTATTCTGGCTGAAGTAATCACTACCAGAAAGAGGGTTTTCCAAGATAAAAACTTCAAAGAACAAGAAGCTGCAGGTTCGAAGGGGGGCAAAATTAGAGAAGCTAGAATCAAATTTATATCCCACAGAGGTGGAGGATCTCTCACTGAGGGCCTGAGCAGAGTGGTCCCTTTGAGGAAAGCTTTGCAAAGCTTATGAGACATTATATTACTTCCCGACAGGCCAACGTCAAAATTTGAAATTGCAGCTAACTGAACTCTAATTGTAGCAGAAGTGGACCCAGCATGAAAGAGTTATGCAAGAAATTCCAATATGTGGTGTACAGGGGCTGAAAAGGGGTCTATACTCTTACCCTCTGCCCAGGACGAAAAATGTTTCCACTTACTAGTGTTTTTCTAGTGGTAGACTTGTGCGATGATAAAATGATTTCACGCACAGAGTGGAAGATATCAGGAAGCCTGGCTAAGGTTGGAAGTGGAGCAACCAAGCAGTGAGCTGGAGAGATTATAGGGAATGGTGCAGCCCGCCTGATTGATGGATCAGAAGGTCTGGAACTGGGTCCAGAATCCAAGGCTGCTCAAGAAGATGATGATGCAGGAACGGGAACCATATTTGTCAAGGCCAGTAAGGAGCAATGAGGATCATTTTGCAGCCCAATACGGTAGCTTTCTGTATCAGCTTGGGATTAGGGGAAAGGGAGGGAATGCATACAGAAGTCCCTGAGGCCAATCATGGACTAGAGCATCTCTGGGGGAATGTCCTGGAAGTGGAAAGAGAGAGAAGAAATTGCTGCACTTGCTGTTGAAGGGGGTGGCAAAGAGGTCGCAGCAAGGCTGTCCCCATTTGCGGAAGATTTGATCTGTCATTTCCTGATTCAGAGGCCACTCTTGAGGCATGAGAATTGCTCTGCTCAGCCTGTCTGCTATGACGTTGGATCTCTCAGAGATGTGCGTTGCGGTCAGAAACCATTGGGAAGAGATCGCCCACTGCCAGAGTCTGAGTGCTTCTCGACATAGGGTGTAGGACCTGTTTCCGCCCTGCTTGTTGATGTACCACACGACTGACATATTGTCCGTTTGAATTGCAATGGTCCCAGTAGGAAGAGAGTCCTGAAGAGCTTGCAACGCTAAAAGCACGGCCCTCATCTCCAAGACGTTTATGTGCAAATGGTACTCTTGAGGTTGCCAGGTGCCCTGGATTGTTCTGCCCTGATAATGCCCCCCCTACCCGATCAGGGAGGCATCCATGGTCACAGTAGCAACTGGAGGGGGAAGTACAAATGATCTGCCCTGGGGCACTGATGTGGAGACCATCCACCATGCAAGGTGCTTTTTGCATGCTTCTGTGATAATAATCATGTGAGATATGGGAAGCTGCTGGAAGGACCATTGGGGGAAAAAGAAGCCACTGGAGGATCCTCATGTGAAAACAAGCCAGAGGGATGAGTATGATCACTGCTGCCATGAGACCCAGGGTTTGGAGGACGAACCTGGCTTGAATTCTCTTGCATCCTAACAAGATCTGCACCTGTCAGTGAATGACTAACACCCTGTCTGGTGGAAGGCTGGCTGACCTGTCTTTTGTATTTATATTTGCGCCTATAAAGGTGATAGACTGACAAGGCGACAATGCAGATTTTTCAAAATTTATTGTGATACCTAGTCTGGAACAAGTCTGGATTGTGTAGTCTCTGGCTCGCAGAAGGTGATGCCTGGTGGTAGCAGTAAGGAGCCAGTCATCTAGATATGGAAACACCTGGAATCCTTGCTGTCTCAGGTGAGCTGTAACTACTGCCATACATTTGGTGAACACCCTAGGGGCTGTGGTGAGACCAAAGGGCAGAGCTCTGAACTGATAATGGCTGGCTCCCAGCCGGAAGCGGAGGAATCTTCTGGAGCGCCTGTCCATTTTGATGTGGTAGTACGCATCCTGAAGATCTACGGAGCACGTCCAATTGTCCTGACCCAGAAAGGGTAAAATGGACTGTAGCGTGACCATCCAAAACTCCGTTCTTTGAACAGACCTGTTTAGTCTGCTGAGATCCAGAATAGGTCTCCAGTCCCCCATCTTTTTTGGTACCAAAAAGAACCTTGAGTAAATTCCGGATCCTTGCTGGTCTGCTGGGACTTGCTGGATGGCCCTTTTTCTTAGCAGTTTTAAAACTTCTTGAACTGCTTGATCCCTTAGATTGGGTGGAACATCTGGAAGGGACTTGTTTAACAACAAGGGAGTGCGAACAAAGGGAATTCTGCAGCCTCTGGATATGACAGACTGTACCCATTTGTCTTGTGTTATGCCTTGCCAGGCTCTTGGGTACAGCGATAATCTTACCCCGACTGCATCCAGAGGTGGGAAGCCAGGCAACCCTTCAGGGATGCTGGAAGGGCTTGTCGGAGAAGGATTCTCTGCTGCCCTGGTTTTGCGGACCCCCTCTGCCACGAGCGTGGCATCTGTTATTGTACCCTCCTCTGCCCCTGGATGGGAACTCACCACATGTGTCCGGCAAGGCTCCCTGGGATTTCCGGAACCACATCTTTCCACTCTTCTGACCCTTGGGATATGGTCTGGAAGGAGTGGAAAAACAGACTCCCACAGCAGAGAGAGTCTTGCCTTCCTGCTCACACCTGGTAAGGGTGTCCTTCACCTGTGATCCAAAGAGAGAGGAACCATCAAAGGGGGTATTGGTGAAAGACACTCTGAAAGGTTCTGCAAAGTTACAAAGCCGCATCCAAGCATGCCTCCTTGGGGTGACACCTGTGCCTGTGGCTCTACTCACACCATCGGCTGCATAAGAAATGAGCCTCATGGAGGAGTTCACCAGTGAATTAAGAGTCACCAGCTGGGAGGCTGCCTTAGCCTGGGCCCCCTCAGCTGATGGATCTTGGAGGGTATCTCCAAGCTCTTTAAGGAGATCCCTTTGAAGACGGGTAAAGTGGCACAAATAATTCAGAGACTTCATGGAGAAAGTCGCTGAAGAGAACATCCGCTTCCCATATCTGTCCATCTTCCTGGACTCTTTGTTAGGGGGATGGACAGATGAAGAAGTTTCAGCCAACTCCTTCTTTGTGGCCGCCGCTACCACCATGGCATCAACGGGAACACCTTTGGTCAAAATCTGTTTGTCTTGTATTGCAGTTATGAATTTTGCAGGTCTTCTAGGGGTCAGTTCCACTGTGTCTGGAGCTGACCACATCTTCCAAGCCACCACAGACATGAGTGGTTCAAAAGGCGGAGACATCCAGGAGGTGGAAGGTCAGGATCCAAACGCATCCAGGAATACCGACTCATCCTCAGAAGGGCTAAGGGTAGACCAGTTCCCCCTCTGCCTAAGCATCTCAAGGATGTCTGAGAATGAGACATCTTCAGAGGGGGACCTCAGGGACCCTTCCGAATCCTCTCAGTCGGTATCTGATGTGACAGACTCAGGGGAGTCAACATGCTTCCTCTTGCATTTCCTCTTATGAGGTGGCTCCTCTGAATGATCAAGGGAGGCCTCGGAAGAGGAAAATACACCCAAAGGGGTGCCCTGGAGTGTTGGTTCCCCACGCTTGGGGTCTGGAGGAGGGGCAGAGGCAGGCGCAGGCACCATAGTGGGAGGAGCCGAAGTGGATGATCGTTGGGCTGACTCAGGGGCCAGCACACTCCTCATGACCTCAAAGGCATCCCTGCTCAGATGCAGAGAAGGCTCCGGTTCCGAAGAGACCGGAATCCCCCTCCGCACCGAGGGGACGGCTCCGAAGCTAATGTAGGAGCCGAGCTCACCTGCGCCGAAGCTCTGAGGGTGAAAAACGGGGTTGGACAAGGGTCCAATGCCACTCGCCCCCTCAGAGCCGACGATGGAGTCTCAGCTCCCAGTTCCCTCCAAGGACGATACCAAGGAAGAGATCGGAGCTGACGACGGAACTGAAGGAGAAGGTATCAGTGCCGACAGTTCCACGATTCGAACCCCAATGAACTCCGGCTCCAAACTCAAGGGAGGAGTTGGAGGAGGAATGACTGCAGACAAGGATGGAGCCGAACCCTGTTGAGGGGGGCTGGACAACATTTTAGCTAGGGTCTGCGATTTCAAAAGCCTGCTGACCACTCTCTCCAAGTCGTGATCTGACAATCTCGATGACCGAGAAGAGTGGGAGGACCAATGACTGCGCTCCGATTGGAGCAGAGGAGACCTCAGAGCCGAACGTATCGACTCCAGGGAGGGAGACCTAGATCTCTTTCGACTCCCTGGCGGCTCTGAAGTGTGTGTTGGAACCGACTGAGAGGCAGGCACATCGGTTCCAGCCGGAACCGAGGCAGAAGTAGCAGCTTCACCTAACGATGGCTCCGAACTGGGAGTCGAAGGTTTAGGTGGCTTGGAGGACTTCACGGGCTGAGCCTTAGCCGGTGACTCCTCGGGTTTGACAAACCCCGTAGGATTAACTTATTCCTACGCTCCTGCAGGACTCTTGGACTGAAAGCATGGCAAACCGAACAAGAGTCCTGCAGGTGCATGGCGCCGAGACAATAGACACAAGAAGTGTGACCATCTGTCAGAGACATCTTCTGACAGCATGAATCACACTTCTTGAATCCGGACACCTTGGTATCCTTAGACATAGCTAAAGAAAGGAATACTAGACAAAAAACACAACTATAACAATTTTAGTATAATAACTATAACACACACACAAAATTACCACACCCCAAAACAGTCAAGGATACACACAATAGTCTAACAACAACAAATAGACTAAACTAAGTAAATACTAACTATATTTATTTATTTATTTATTTATTTATTTATTTTTAAAGGAAAAAATAGGTTAGCCTCTAACTTAAATGGCTACTTCAGAAAAGAGAGAGGGGGGAGGGGAAAACTCTCTAACTGAAACGAGTTTTCTGAAGGGAAGGGGAATACAGGTAAGGAAAAGATATATACCTAAACAAAGATACCCCAAGAAAGATAGTATACTACAATTAACAAACTACACTAGACCTACTAGTTTTTTTATCAAACAGCAGATAATAATGATAAAATATATGACCTGAGTCAGTAAGACAACCTCGCAGCAGAAGCGGCAAACAAGATCTGGGTATCTAGCGCCAGGCATCATGGGATATGGGGAGACCTTGAGCCAGTAAACAGCTCCCGAGCTTTAGAAGATGGCCAAGTCCCAACCAGCAAGAATGAAGGTGAGATAGACAACTTAACATCAATAGTTTTTAAACACTAACCAACAGCTCTGCTGAGGCCCTCCCAAATTACATCATTTTCACACTTAGGTTTTCTCAGTATTCACATTATATCATCTTGACACTTAGTCTGGAGTTCCCAGGCCACAAACTGCATTATTCAGCAAGTTAACACCTGTGCAGGAGACTACAACAATACAAGGCATTTCACATATACACTCTAGCAGAAACCGGAGCAATAAAGCACCTTCCGCATGTCAATTCTGGCCCTTAACTTTAACCTTAAAACAATGGGCATACAACCTTCATCCAGACTCACTGGAGCAGACTTGTAAAACATCAAAGAGATTCATAAGATCTTTCCAACTTCAAAAGACACATTTGAAATGCTTGGCTTGGTTTTCCTTACAGCAGATGGCAATGATGCCACAATCTTCAAGTTCATGTTTTATAGTGTTTTCTTTCATTTAAAAACAAAAGCCTGTATTTTACATTTATTTATACAGTTGATAGAATTATGTATAAAATTCTATTTGACTAGGCTGGCAGCCTTTGCCCATCTTCCTCCAATCTTCACATGCAGGTTGGCCTCCACGGGGGACAAAGTGCTTTGGACTGTCTTTCCCTGTAAATGCCCCACCCCACACCATCAGGGAAGTATCTGTGGTCACAATGGCCTTGGGCTGAGAGGGTGAGAAGGGATGACTCCATAGGTATTTTTCTGGCTTCATCCACCAAATTAAGTCTTGTTTGCATTGATTTGTTATGCAGATTGGAAGGGACATAGGATGAGTTAGAGGGGTCCTCTGTGATGGTAGGAACCATTGTAGGAGTCTCATGTGTAGTCTTGCTAGGTTAGCTATAGTAATCGATGCTGCCATTGATCCAAGTAGTCGAAGGACTGCATGAGTTGAAACCTTATCCTGAGAGAGTATCACCCGGAGTTGAGACTTTAGTCGTTGTAGCCTGTGAAATTGGAGGGCGACTAGACAAGACTGAGTGTCAAAAGTTGCTCCTATGAATTCCAGATTTTGAGTAGGAGTCAAGTTTGGACTTTTCTTCATTTATTGAGATCCCTAAGGATCTTGATAGCTTTAGGGTGTAATGTAAGGCTATAAGCAGCAGACGATTGGTAGGGGCGGTAAGCAGCCAATCTTCGAAATATGGAAACATCCGGAATCCTTGCAGTCTCAAATAAGCTGTTACCACTGCCATGTATTTGTTGAACACTCTGGGGGCTGTAGAGTGACCAAAGGGCAGGCTCATTATTGGTAGTGATTGGTTCCCAGCTGGAAGCGGAGGAATCTCCTGGAGCATTTGTCCATTTTTATGTGATAACATGCATCCTGGAGATCTATTGAGCACATCCAACCATCTTTCTCCAGGAACAAAAGGATAGATTGAACCATGACCATCTGGAATTTTGTCTGTCTGACAAACTTTTTAGTATGTTGAGGTCCAAAACTGGCCTGAAGTCCCTGGTCTTTATTGGCACTAAAAAGAACCTTGAGTAAAATCCAGATTCTATCTGGTCTGGTGGGACTGTTTGGATAGCTGTTTTTAAAAGCAGCTTTTGTATTTCCTGAGCTGCTGCATCTCGTTGACTGGGTGGGACATTGGGAATTTGCCTTTGCAGCTTTGGGAAAGATTCGGAAGGGATGTGATAACATCTGGTAATTATCGTCTTCACCCAAGAATCTGTCATTATGGATTAGAGAAAATCATTCCCCGACTGCTTCCAGAGGTAAGCAATTGGGACGCTCTTCAGGAGTGCTAATAGGGCTGTCCAGAGAAAGAGTCTCTAGAGCCCTGATTATGCAGACCCCCTCTGCTCTGGGATAGGCATCATCCTGATGATTTTCCCCCCTCTGCCCCAGGGGAAAACTCACCACGTGTGTCATGGAATGGAACTTGGTATTTCCTGTACCACATCTTTCCACTCATCTGATTCCTAGAGTAGGATCGTTGGGGAGTGGAAAAATGCACTCTCACAGCAGATAGGGTCTTGCAGTCTTTTTCACACCTGGCTAATGTATCTCTTACATTTGGGCCAAAAAGAGAGGAAGTGTCAACGGAAGCACTGACACAGGAAGAGTTAAAAGGGACCGCAAAATCACATAGGCACATCCAGGCATGACGTCTCATGACTACGCCTGCACCAGCTGCTCTAGCCGCCCCTTCGGTAGTATGAGAAATCAACCACATGGACAAATTAGATATGGATTCCAGGGTGGCAAGCTGTGAGGCAACTTTGTCACATACCTCATCAGATACTGCTTCTGCTAGGGTTCCTGAGAGTTCCGTGATCAGGTCTCTCTGAAGACGTGTAAAATGTGCCAAGTAATTCAAGAACTGAATGGCAAAGGTCGATAAAGCATACACCCACCTCCCTAATCTGTCCATTGTCCGAGACTCCCTGTTTGGAGGATGGACAGTAGGACTCTCCTTGATGAGTTCTTTCCTAGTAGTTTCCTCCACCACCATAGCGTCTACTGCTAAGCCTTTGGACCAATGGGGATAATCCTCTGGATGGGAGAGACTTTTGTCTGGTCTTGTGGGGATAGTCTCAACTGTGTCAGGATTCTTCCAGGTGTGCTGCACAATGAGCTGAACTAGATCATCTGCGGGCAGGGTCACCCATGAAGTAGAGGGTTGAGCCCAAAAAGCCTGCAAGACTACTTACTCCTCAGAGGAAGGGTTAGAAGGCTTCCAGTTTCCCTGCTGTTTTACGATTTCTAGTATGCCCCCAAAGGAGACATCCTCAGGGGTGACCATAGTGACCTTTCCCCCTCATCGTAGTCTGCATCTTCGGTAAGGGATTCTATAGGGGAATCCATGTGCTTCTTCTTGCATGACCTCTTAAAGGGTGCTTCCTTAGTGGGGACATCTGAAGAGGACTCTGAAGAGAGGGTGCCCTGTGGTAGCGTATCTTGAGGTTCCTGTGCTTGATGTCCCAGACTAGTGGACTGTGTCAGCTGCAGTTCAGAGGACATGTATATGTGGCATTCTGGCACTGAAAGAACCAGCTGTGAGTCTGCTGAGGCAAGTGCCCTCCCCATCACCTGGAAAGCAGGTCCACCCAAAGAGGGATGAGAGGAAGAACTGAGAAAGACTACCTTAGGAATGGGGTCACACCCTGCTCTGAAGAGCCCACCCCCAGGGAAGGAGCCACAAGAGGACTCAGTGCCATTAAAACAACTGGAACCATAGTAACATGGTGCCATAGAAAAAACAGGCACCATACTAGGGATCATGATCCCGAGGATGGGTTGGCTCCGACTGAGTCAAGGACCATGGGGTAGGCTCCGGAGCCATGGTAAGATCTACCAATGGAACTGAAGAAGCTGGAACCGGGATAGGCGTCAGCTTTGAGGGTTCCAATACCTGCAAGGAGGTCTAAGGAGGAATATATGTTGGAGTCTGTGGAGAAAATTCCTTGGCTCCGGGTGGGAGGGAGAATTTAGGAGGAGATGGAATTCCTCTGGCCACCAGGAGCTGATCCACAAGTCTCACTAAATCGAGTTCCGAAAGGCTCCTAGAGGAGTGGATTGACATCCCTGAAGGAGAATCAGGGCGTTCAAGAAATGGACTCAATTGTTGTCTGAAAAAGGGATCTACCGATGGGGGATATTGGGTCCAAGGTAAGATTTCACCCTTCAGCACCATGGTCAAAGGATCAGTAGGTTGAGTAGGGGGGTGGTGACCTGAATTGGGGAGGCTATTTTTGGTGCTGAGAGGGGCATTGGTACTATAGTAGTGGATGGTACCGTAAGTGTTGAAGTCTTGTTCGGTTCTGTAACAGAGGATGGCACCGTAGGAGGAGTTTGAGGCTCCAGTGCTGAGATTGTAGAAGTCAGTTTTGGATATTTTGCTTTTGGTTCTGTGGGGAACTTAACAGATTTAGGCTCACTGGCATGAGGAAAGCAAGGTACAGACTGACACTTCTTCTTATGTTCCGTTTTTAGGAGGGGTTGAGCCCTCTGCCTCAGATAAAGCCTCTGAGAAAGGCATTTTCAAGAAACCTTTCACTATCAGTTTATTCTTTCTCTCAGTCAAAGTACAGGCACTAAAGCCCTTACATAGGTCACATGGGAGTTGAACTTTCAAGTGCGGTACCCCAAGAAAATAAACACAGGTCTTTGCTTACATTTTCAGTCTGGCTTTCTGAGCATGTCTCAGCTTTGGCTGCGAGGGCTGGGGGATGGGTGCTTACAGGAAGTTTCAGTGGTCTTAGTCAAATTCCATCTCAAATTGCAGTTGTACTCACAACAGCTCTTACTGAGCCATTCATTAGTTTCACATGTGCTTTTTATTCTCAGACAAAAGTAGCTTTACTACTATCTTGCAGGAAAGATTATGAGCAGTGCAAAGCTTAAACATCAGTAAACAGAGTTTTCTGTTCATTTCATAGTTTATTTAGTGCAGATTTCCAAATGCTAGCCAAGTGCTATGATGTTAAGCATGACTGCCATTTTTTCAATAGAAAGCATCACAATGCTGCAAGTTTCAAACAGGAGGAGAAGCAGTCTTCTTTTTTTTTTTTTTTTTCATGTTTTGTTTTTGATCTCTGAATACTAGCCAAGTGTAATGGTTTTCTGACCTGCTATAACAAAACGTGTGTGTGTGATGCAAGCACTAGATTCATTTTAAACAATGAAGTCCAAAACTTGCTGTCACAATGGGATCTGCACAGTATGGCAGCCTCTGATAGTTATGCATACTAATTCTGAGATTGCTTTACTACAGAGTAAGGTGAATACATCAAGAGACTGCAAAGATATAGTATGAACTGTACTCTTTTGACTATACCACTTGCAGTTAGGCTATGCAGAATAAATAAATGAAATATAGAGCTGCACAGTTAAGATAATCTTTTTGATGAGTTCATAAAATGCAAACACTGCCTACCCCCCCCCCCCCCCCACACACACACACACGTAATAACCTTATTGTTTCTCAGTGATCGGGGAAAGAAAGCTTTGACAGGAACTGAATATTGTTAATTGAGTTCACCAAAGGGAATAAAAACAGGGCTGCATAAAGTAAATTGAAACCAGGAGCAGGATGATGACATGGTAAGTGGGTGGTGACAACTGGAAGGTATCAGAACAAGTTTCTTTCTTTCAGAATTTTAGACTCTAGGATTGTCCCTTTAAGCTAGGAAAAGGTGTTTTCACAGACTGTCACTTGACTTTTAATCACTTTTGATTATGAGCATTACTTTTTATTGAGGAAATGATTCTTACAATGTATTGAAAACTACTTTTTTCCTGTCTGAATTGTTGTCATTACTTTTGGGGGCTGGAGTAAGTGTTTAAAGTACTTTTCACTGTTTTTTTGTGTGAAAAAAACAGCTTTTTAATACTTATTTGGCCAGGCTACTCTACAATTACAGCATATTTTTCCGCTTCACTATGGAACAACCCACTGGCTCCTCAGTTCTTCCTTCTTTCAGCCACAAAAAGAAGAAACTTTCCAAGCAGCATTTTCTTCTTCAGCAAGCTACTAAATTGCCTCAGTCTCAGATGAGTGACTCTGCCATGGCCATTACTTGTTGCCTAGACAATCTGGTGCAGTCCCTATACCCACTGTGGACCACGGATTAGACACATCCTCAGCAACTGTTGGAGTGCAGAGAACCGCTCTTATTAGTCTTGTAGAAGGGATAGGGTAGACCTCTCTGCATAGCCAGACTGGGATGCTTGTTCCTAGGGAGGTTTTGCCTATCAAAAGTAAGTTTGCTTCTTTACAAAATCCTGTCAAAACGAAGCAAAATATTAGACAGTTGTCTTCCTCGGTTTCTGTTAAACAGGCGTGACTTATTCGGCCTAGTTCAGGACTTCGTTCAAGCTTTCTTGTAAGAAAAAAAAGGATTCTTCACTACCTGAAGATGCTCAAGATACTGAATAGCAAAATGATTGTGAAGGAACAACTTCTATTTTCTCTCCTCAGGTTTCTGAATCTGATTCAGAGGATAGTGTTTCTTCTGAAGTCTCTTGGAAGGATTTTCGTTTTCTGAAACCATAACCATAATGAACCCATTGTGTCAGGAGTAACATAATGATCTTTTATTTTCTTCAAAGAAATATTATGATTTATTGCAATCAGACTTTCCTTAAACTACTCCAGTTCCTCATGTTCTTCCAGTATTGGAGAATGTATTTAATACAGCCTGTAACATGCTTAACAGCCAGTCTGCTGCCCCTAAGAAAACAGGTAGAAAAGTTCCTCATTCTTATGTTTTATATTCTAAACTAACCCCAGATTAGATACAGCAGGGGTTTCCCTGGCAAACCCAGCTGCTGCTAAGCATAGGTTAATACCAATGTATCCCCTTCTAACAAGGATGAGAAAGTCTTTGAAAGATTTGGGAATAAGTGTATTATTCTACAACATTTATTTTTGGAATTCTCAATTGTCAAGCTCGCAGATGAAAGTTTATGCTTACCTCCCGAGAATAAGAGGAACATTATTGCATATTTTCCCTCATCTGAGGAAAAATCATCTTTGTGTAATCTTACTGCTTCTGTATCTCAAGTGACAACACATTCTTTGAAATATGCTTATGATTCAGCTGATGCCACTTCCAGAGCTGGCTGTTTACTAAAAATCACCTTTAGGATATAAAAGCTAAAGATTTGAATTCTCACTTAGACAGAGAGGTAGTCTTTGGGCCATCTGCTGCAAAGGTCTTTAAAAATGTGATGAGAGGTAAGCTGACATGTGCAGTTTCAGATTTTTTTTTTTGCCTTCCTTCTCTAAATTTGTCAAAGGCTTTAATGCCTCTACAACATTTTACAAAAAAAAATAATTATAATAAATAATAATGATAATAAGCAGCTATAGCAAGCTGCTAGTAAGTAGACTTTCAAAAAACAATGGCAGGGAGATTCCAAGAAGAAAGGAGAAGCCTCCAAAAAAATAAAGGATGGTCTAACAAGTCTGAATGACTACTTTCAGAAATCTCTCCCCACCTCACCCTGCTAGCCTTTAATTCTTCCCAAAAAATCTGACCCTCCATTTCTCTCCTAGGCAACAAATACTCTCAGGCAAATGGATTCTGACAGTGGTTCATCACAGATACAGACTAGAGTGAGATCTCCCCCTCCTTTCAAGGGATTCCTTCTCTTTCAACAGATCAAACTTCTCTTTTCCTTCATGTCATTCAGCATCTGCTAACTCGGAATGATAGAAGCTGTCCTTTTTTCAGAGATAGGAGAAGGTTTTTATTCAATATTGTTTCCGGTGCCAAAGAAAGAAGCTTCATGCAGACCAGTCCTAGATCTTTCCTTTTTAAACCAGTTGGTTACAATTCCAAAGTTCAAAATGTTATCTCTTCACAACCTGTTACCTGTCATTCCCCATTTAAGTTTTTTGGTAGCCCTGCATTTGAAAGATGCGTAGCATCACATTCCTATAGCACCCAATTTCAATCAGTTCTCAAGGTTTCTGTGTCTGGATCATAATTTCAGTTCTCTGCATTACTCTTTAGATTATCCAGTGCTCTAAATGTATCTACAAACTGTGTAGCTCCAACGATAGCCTATTACAGACTGCAAGGTAGTCACACTTTTTCTTATTTAGACAACTTGCTTACCTTTGCAGAGTCTTTGTTTAAAGTGTCAGAATTCAATCATGTGGGTGAGAATGCTCTATACAGACGGGTTTCGAAAGAACATCCACAAGTCTTGTTTAATTCCTTCTTACAGACTTGTTTTCCTGGTTGAGTCTTCTAGATACCTCAGTTCAAAGAGCTTTTCTTCCACAGGAAAAAGTAGATCAACATCTAGATCAATTCCTGCATTTTTCCACAGAAACAAAAGTCTCAAGATACTAAGATTCATGAAAATGATTCTCACAATTCTACCATGACACCATATGAGAAAAGGTCAATGGTACCTAAAATTTGTATGGTCCCAGCATCAATATCCCCTGAAATTTCAGATCCCTGTTTTGGAGTTTGTGAGAAGGGAATTCCTTTGGTGGAGACACCATTTTATCTGACTCCAGATCTTCTATTTTCCCCTCCAGCTCCAGCACAGTCTGTAGCAACAGACATCTCAGACTTTCTTTGGGGAGCAGTGTCAATGGGAATAAAAGTGCAGTGTCTTTGGAAAAAATACAGACCAAAGCACATAAATGTAAAAGACATGTTCACAGTAATAAATGCTCTCAACTCTATCATCTATGGTCCCCCTGACCATTAAAAGTGATTACAAACAACAACACAGAAATGTGGTAAATATACAAAACATGAAGAAACCAGATATTACTTTCTGTGTAGACTAGCTAAGATAGTCTGGGATATGGCTTTTCAGCTCAAACTCACACTACATGCATTTTACATCTCAATAGGAGCAAAACTTTGTGGTAGACAAATTGAGAAGGACCAGGATAGACCCTCAAAAATGAAAACTGAATTAGAAGGTATGTCAGCAACTGACCCAACTGTAGGGAACATCTCAGATAGATCTTTCTGCCTACAGTCACAACAATCAGTTGGCAAAATATTTCAAACTCCATGTAAGAAAGCCTGGAAAAAATATGCTTTATCTTTTCATTGGAGAGGAATGTTCTTGTATGATTTTCCACACTTCCCACTAATATCCAAGGGCATTCTGAAGATTCGGAAGGACTCTTCAAGTCTCCTTATTGAAATTTCAGTGCTTGTAATACTGACAGCTAGCAGACTGAAACAAAATTGAAAATCCACGATATTAGTGCTGGGACCATATTGATTTTAGGTACCACTGAATTTTTTTCATGTGGTGTCTTGCTAGAATTGTGAGAAGCAAATGCCTTAGCCAGGTCAGTGCGATCCTTCTAGGTGAACTACAATGGTGTGGTATAAGATGGGTTAATAGCAAACTAGCTAGGCTGAGGCTAGAAGCAAAAACTAGGCTAAGTAAGAGTTGATTCATGGGGTAGTACTCCTTAGTGTACAAGCTAGTTGTTCTTTACTCAACTGAGTTACTGGGTACAATTTCAGAGGTAGTTGTATATGGTAAAAGAAGTTATGTTCTTACCATAACATTCCATCTGTGTTGTTGATCTTCATTCATTCATTCATTACTGATGGGGTGTCAGTTCCATCCTCGGAACTGAGTTGGCCGTTATACCAAGCTCGCGTCAGCCAAGAAACTGTCGAGTTAAGCTTACCCACAGTGCCCATCTCTCTATCACCTCAGATTGAGTTTGCCCATAAGAGAAAAGAAAGAAGTGGATGCTTCATCTGAGCAACTACTCTATCATAAGGTAGGACTGAATCCGAACCTCCAGGAGTCTTTCGGAGGGGAAATGGTGAGTAGGTTGTAATGAGTGAATGAAGATTAACAGCACAGATGAAACGTTATAGTAAGAACATAACTTCTTTATCTGATGTTGTTAATCTTCATTCATTCCTTACTGATGTGACTGAGGCCCTAGCTACTTTATTTTTGGGAGACCCTGCGGAAAGATATTACTGAGCACCACTGAACCAAAAGAAGCTCTCCCCCGGCAGACCAAATCCAATTTGTAATGAGTGATTAAGGTATGAGGGCTGGCCCATGTTGCTGCTGCACACATGTCCATGGAAGCTCTTGCATGGAAGGCAACAGATGTTGTGACTGATGTGGCTGAATGCACTTTGACCTTAGACGGTGGAGAAGCTTTATTTCGTTGATAGATAAAGCAAATGCAGTCTCTCAGCGATTTAGATAGGGTCACTTTAGAAACAGATCCTCCCAATTTTGGTCCTGAGAATGATAAGAATAATTGATCAGATTTTCGTAGTGATTAGTTCTGTCCAAATAAAAATGCAATTGTCTATGCACATCAAGTAAATGCAGTAAATATTCTTCTTTGTTAGAAACATTTGGAAAGAAGACTGGCAGATCAATTGTTTGATTAATAGTCAAATCAGAAATAACTTTGGGTAAGAATGTGGGATTAGTCCAGAGTGATACTCCATCTATATGGAAGACCATGTAAGGACGTTTTATGCACAAAGCTTGTAGTTCTGATATTCATCTTGCTGAGGTAATAGCTACCAAGAATAAAGTTTTCCAGGATAAAAATTTGGCATCACAAGTGGCAGAAGGTTTGAAATGAGGATGAGTCAAGGATTGTAGAACTAGTGTTAAATTCCATAGCTCAATTGTTTTTTTTAAAGGTGGGCCTAATGTGTGTAACACCTTTGAAAAAGGTCTTACAAAGACAATAAGAAATCAATGATGAATCTTGGAAGCCATTGAGGAAGTTAGCGATAGCTGCCAGGTGCACTCGAATAGCTGAAGCTGCAGCTCCCGAGTAGAGGAGGTTTGATAAATAGTCCAGTACCAAATCAAGTGGAGCTGAAAAAGGGTCTATTCCCTTCTCTCAAGGCCAAATTATGAATCTTTTCCACTTGCTGAGGTAAAGTTTCCTGGTGGATGGTTTATGAGAAGCCAGAGTAATGTGACATACAGGGGAGGATAGGTCATTTTGCTCGGCAATTACCGGAAGTGGAGGAACCAAGCTGTCAGCTTGAGGCTCGATAAGTTTGGATGCATCAACCCTTGTGGATGTGACAGCAATTCGAGAGTTGGATCCAGAATCCATAGTTGATGTAGTAGGTAAGGCCACAGAAAGGGAAACCAGACTTGGGGCCAATACGGTGCAATGAGGATTAATCTGCTTCTCAACTGAAGAGCTTTCTTTAGGAACTGTGGGATCAGAGGAGGAGGGGGGAAAGCATATAGTAGTCAATCATGTACTACAGCGTCCTTCAGGGACTCCCCCTGCAGGGAATTAGGGCAAAATTGCAGCTACATTTGTAGTTTGCAGGGGATGCGAATAGATCACAGCAAGGCTGACCCCAGCAACTGAAAATCTTCGCCACTATAACAGGATTGACAGACCACTCATAAGGCAGGAGTATAGATCTGCTCAGTTTGTCTGCAATCATGTTGGAATCCCCGGGAATGTGCATTGCTATCAGAAAGCGGTTGGAAGTTATCACCCACTGCCACACTCTCCTGGCTTCTTGACACAACGGGTAGGATTTGGTTCCCCCTTGTTTGTTGATATACCAGACTATGGCCATGTTGTCTGGCTGGATAGCAATCATCCCTGATGGTAGAGCAGACTGGAATGCTTGCAATCGAGAACACTGATATGCAGTTTGGCCTCCACGGGTCACCAAGTGCCTTGGACTGCCTTTCTCTGGAAATGCCCCCCCACCCAATCAGGGAAACATTACTGGTCACTACAGCCCTGGGCTGAAAGGGGGAGAAAGGACAGCTCCATAGGTTTTTCTCTGGCTTAATCCACCAAAGTAAGTCTTGTTTGCATCAATTTGTTATGCAGATCTGAAAGGACATAGGATGAGTCAAAGATCATGAAGTCTACATCACATGGGATCATCAATTACCAACAATTCAAAAGATAGATACTAGAAAACCGGATATAGTGGTCCAGGAAAAGAAGACAAAAGTAGCACTGATCATTGAAAACACCACACCCGGTGACTACAGTGTCCTGCACACAGAGACACAAAATTATAAAATATCAGGATCTGCAAGCAGAAATGAGAGCAATGTAGAAGAAAGACACCCAAATAGTTCCAATAGTACTAAGACCAATGAGTCTTACAAAAAAAAGAGTCTAAAATCTTATTTAGATATGCTACCAATACATGTAACTCCATATGAACTGCAGGAGGAGACATTACTGGACACATTGTGGTGCTGTGAAGAGCACTTTTGGCTGACATCAAAGAGTGAAACAATACTAATTTCATGAACTTTAATCGTACTTTGACTTAGGAATGGGGCCCATTCCCATCATGGTATCAAAACCCAAGGGATATGGAGAAATTAAAAAAGGGAGAGACCATTGCATTAGTAAAAGCCACTGGAGAAGCATCATATGTAGTCTTGTCAGGGGAACTATTGTAATCGATGTAGCCATAGATCCTAATAGCTGTATCTACTGGTAGGCCTTTGGACTAGTGTGGGTTGTTTTCTGGTGGAGATAAAATTTTAAGAAAGTATAAGAAATCTAATGACTTAGCCTGAGAGCTGGATTGACACGTCTTGATGCAATACGTGGCAAATGAGATCTAAGGTGATAGAGAGAGGGACAATATGGGTAAGCTTAGCTCTCAAGTTTTTTGGCTGGTGCGAGCTTGGTATAACGCCGACTCAGTTCCGAGGACGGAACCGACATCCCATCAGTAAGGAATGAATGAAGATTAACAACATCAGATAATTTCGTTTCTAAGTGTACGTGTCTGTACAAGGCCTTGCTAAATGCCAATATCTCTCTGGCCAATAAAATAACTTCAGTTTAAGCCTTCCTGTGTGTTACCCAACTTGTGCAGATCAGGCTACCCAATACCACAAAGGTTAGCTAAAAGTGAAAAGCTAACAGAAACAATTCAACAAACATCTATTATTATGGATAAGTGCAACTTACACAACCGGACTATGCTCACAAGTCCCATTGTTAAAATAACCCTTAGGCTGTATGGGTTGACTACCAAAGCCTATTCAATCTGGAGGGGAAAGGATATGGGAGCAGGGGCCCCTGGAGAATGGTCCTAGCAACGTTCGACCTGGACCTATAAAAGGAATCCAGTTTGTAATGCTTTGTAAAAATGTGTAGAGGACTATGCAGCATCTTCTAGAATGCTTCTAGAGTCCACCCCTTTCCAGTATGTCATCAAAGAAGACAAGGCTCTTGTAGAATGTACCTTGATGCAGCCTGGAATGGATTTGCTGTGGTGGGAATAGCAAAAAAATAATAGCTGGGGACAACCACCTGGAAATTGTCTGTTTAGATAGCATGTCCCTTTTTTGCCTCTTGATAAAAAAGAAGTAGCTATTTGGCTTTTCAAAATGGCTTAGTTCTGTCAAGCTAGGACCTGAGCTGCTTATGTATGTCCTGAGTATGCAGGATCCTTTCTCCCTGGTTTTTAGGTTCTTGGTAGAAAACTGGGAAATTGGTGGCTTGATTCAAAGTAAACTCTGAAGCACTCTGGACATAAATAAGGTTTTTTTTCTTAAACAGACCCTATCTTTGAGGAAATTCAGATAGGGTTAACAAATAATGAGAGCTTGCAACTTAGAAACCCTTCTTGCATATGTCAGAGCAATGATGAGTACAGATTTCTAAGTCAAGAACTTTATGTCAGCTTAATGTACAGGTTCAAAGGGTGACATAGTCAATTTCTCCAGCATAAAGGTGACATCCCATGGAGAAGCAACCTATTTACAAGGAAGTCTCAGGTATAACCCTCCTTTTTCAGAAACTGTTTTACCACAAACAGAGAGGAAAGAGGAGGCTCCATGGGCAGACATGCTGAAATGACCACAGGATGAACATTTATAGAGGAATAAGTGAAGCCAGAAGTTATTGGTTAGGCACTAACAAGAAAATTGCTTCCTCTTACTAACACAGGATTTTCTAGTAGCAAGGTTTCTTGTCTCCTTTAGTACCAGCTGCATTTTTACATGAAATAAGTGCCTAAAAGATATTAAAATTTAATCATCATGGCAGTCAGCTGAAGTTGATTGATATTGGGAGTGTATCATACTCCATATATCTTCTGTGAGTAGATCCAGTCCATGAGGAAGCTTATGGTAAATGCCCTTGGCCTACTCCATAAGTAGGGAAAACCGATGTCCCCTGGACCAAAAGGGAGTCAACACAATGATTTCTGGGGTATCCTTCTGAATCTTCAGAATTATCCTAGATATCAATGGAATGAGTGGAAACACGTAAGGGAACATTTACTTCCAAAGGAATGAAAATGCATGTGTTTTTCAGCATTGCTTGAAAGGAGCCCTGAACAAATTTGTTTAGTTGTCTGTTCTGGAAGGAAGCAAACAGATCTACATATAATTGCAAATACGACATAGGGAGTTACATTTACTTCACTTTCAAGACTTATAGCAACAGCACTAAATTAAGTCAGCCACTGAAGTGTTTGTAGGCTACAGAAGCCCCTCCGTCTAAGATCAAGACAGCAGAGCCTTCATGTTGCAACAAAAAGGTACTGTCTGGCTATAAACATATGAGGAATAAGTATGCTCACAATATTTCTGTCTGTTTACAATAACAGCGTTTATTCATGTAACTAATTTCTGAAATTAAAAAAATATATATACTTTTCAGTACTTTGAGGTTCCAGAAAATGAATCATTTAGTGTGCCACCCAGTTAAGACATGGTATACCTTCAGACTTTGAAACTGAAATTAAGGTTTAGTTTGTGGCATGATTTCAAGGGGAAAAACAACTGTCAATCAAACCTGATCCAGTTTTATCACTGAGTTGCAGGTGAACTTGACAGGGGAGTATTAGTGGAAGTAGCCTACCTAGACTTCAGCAAGGCTTGGATTCAGTCACATACAGGAAATTGATTGGAAAACTGGAGGGGATGGAAGTAGGGCCAGGACTGAAGGTTGCAAGACTGATAATTTAAGGAATTAGGAAGTGACTAGTGGAGTACTGCGCAGGTCTACAGCGAGTCACATAATCTTCAATGCATTAGTCTCGGATATATCTGTGTAAGGCCCATCTATAAACAGGCTTACACCAGCGGCCAGGTTCCAAAAGACCTACTCTGAAGGTACGTTGTCACTTATATTGAGAACTTCTGGAATCAGGACCTATGTTTCATAGAGTAAAACCAATTACATTACTTAAATTATTAAAATGAGAAAAACAAGGAGACTGTCAATGCAGTCATAGAAAAGGAGGATCTATGAGATGGAACTTCCAATAAGAATTCTTCCATTACACTCCCAAGTAACCAATCAGGAAAACAATGTTTTTTAGGAGTAAGCTGTCTCTGGAAGCCACAAAATGTAATGGTATAGAAACAGAAATGTCCTCAATCACGTCTGTTTCATAGCTGTCAAAATCAGGAACAATTATATCCACTCAGAAGAGATGCATTCACAAGTCTTGTTCCCTTGACTCAGAAGATTACAATGCAAGAGATGAATTATCAGCTTTTAAGATCATGACAGTTTGTGAAAGTTAATTTCATATTCACACAACAGCAGTTCAGTCAGTCCACTCCAGTGGTTTTAACAAAGTGTGGAAGTAAGAGTTAGCATTTTTACCCTGGTTAAGGAAGATTTCAAATCTTTAATCTAGCTTTACACCCTCTTTAAATTAATGAACATAAAATATTATGCAAAGGATGGTTGTCATTCCCAGACAGCATGTTAATCTGTCAATGGCAGTTTAGACAAAAAAGAAGTTATGTACTCATGATAAAGCTCCATGTGTGTTGTCCATCTCGCCTTCATTCTATACTGGTTGGGTTCGGAACTGATCCTCGGTTCCAACTCGGATTTACACAAAAGCTCGAGGTCTTCTACTAGCTCGTAGTTGAAAACTCTATCCCATCATTGCCCTAGAAAACTCCCCAGATCTTGTTTGCAGATACAACAACAGGTATAAGATATTTACTACCTTACACAGCTATGAAGGTCAGAAAAAGAAGTTATGTACCTACCATAATGTTCCATGTTAGTTGTCCTTCATCTCGCCTTCCTTCTTGCTGGATGGGTTCAGAGCCGATCCTCTGTCACTTTCTATAGCTTGAGAGCTCTTTACTGGCTCGAGGCTACCCCTTATCCCAGAATGCCCAGCGTCAGCTACCCAGATCTCGTTTGAGATAGCTGACACTAGACGTAATCATAGAAGATAATCCATTATTATTAAACCTAGATATACAGTAAATTGTCATGGTTTGCTTGGGAAGCAACTAATAAAACAAGTTAGCCAGTGAAACCATTGAAAAAACTCCTCTCAATTCTTGAGGAAGGGGGAAGAAGGGAAGGACGCAAGAAGGAAGGCGAGATGAAGGACAACTAACATGGAACGTTATGGTAGGTACATAACTTCTTTATATTAAGTTGTCCAGTCTCACCTTCATTCTTGCTGGATGGGACAGTGTCCCTAGCACCTCAGTCCTGGGTGGCTCATTGGAACAGACTCTTTAGAACTGTGGAACCAAAAGAAGCCCTGCCCCAGGAGACCACATCTACTTTGTAATGAGAAATAAATGTATGAGGATCTGCCCAAGCAGCTGCTGCACAAATTGAATCTATGGGCAATCTAGATTGAAACGCTACCAAAGTAGCTACTGACCTGGTTGAATGACCTTTGGGTTTTGCTGGAAGATTTTTGTCGCAAATGGTGGGTATGGGCAATGGTGTCTGATAACCATTTTGACAAGGTTACTTTAGAAACTAGAAGGCCTTGTTTGTTGTTAGCAAATGAAAGGAACAACTGATCTGATTTTCTCATCTCTTTAGTTCTATAGAGATAGAAATGCAGTTGTCTATACACATCCAGTTGATGCAATCTGTATTCTGCCTTGTTGGAATGATTAGGAAAAAAGACAGGAAGTTCAATGGATTGATTCAAATTGTGTTCTGAACAAACTTTAGGTAGAAAAGATGGGTTGGTTCTCAGAGAAACTCTGTCTTTGTGAAAAACTGGGTATGGAGGGCGAACACATAGTGCATGAAGTTCTGAAACACGTCTGACAGAAGTAATAGCAACTAGAAAGAAAGTTTTCCAGGAGAGAAATTTCAAAGAACATGATGCTGCTGGTTTAAAGGGTGGCAGTATCAAGGAGGCCAGAACCAAATTGAGATCCCAAGGTGGAAGGGGCTCTTTCACTGGGGGTCTAAGTGGAGATGTACCTTTCATGAAGGCCTTACAGAGTTTGTGAGACATTATGCTTGAGTTAGAAACTCCGATGTGAAAATTTGAAATGGCAGCTAGTTGTACTCTGATGGTAGCAGCAGCTGTACCAGATTGAAACAGTTCTGCTAAGAAATCCAAAATCTCAGGAGCTGTAAAAGGATCTAACTTCCTGGATTCTGCCCAGTAAGAGAATCTTTTCCATTTGCTAGCATAAACTTTCCTTGTAGTTGTCTTATGGGAGGAAACAATAATATCATGCACTGCTGGGGAAATATTGGGGAGCCTGGCTAAGATTGGAAGTGGAGTAACCAAGCTGTGAGCTTGAGAGATTGGAGGGATTGGTGTAACCCACCTGATTGATGAATCAAGAGGTCCGGTAATGGATCCAGAATCCAAGGCTGGGCTAGAAGGTGGAGGTGAAGGAATGGAAACCAAATCTGTAGAGGCCAATAGGGGGCAATGAGGATCATCTTGCAACCCAATGATTTTGCTTTCTGAATGACTTTTGTAATTAGGGGTAAGAGGGAGGAATGCATAAAGGAGTCCCTGAGGCCAATCAAGGACTAGAGCATCCCTGGGTGTCCAACCTGGAGGAGGAACAAGGGAGAAGTAGCTGCTGCATTTGTTGTTGAGGGGAGAGGCAAAGAGATCGCAGCAAGGCTGGCCCCATTTGCGGAAAATAAGATCCACAATTTCCTGTTTCAGAGACCACTCGTGAGGCATGAGGATAGCCCTGCTGAGCCTGTCCTCTATTACGTTGGATGTCCCAGGGATATGCGTTGATGTCAGGAAATGTTGGGAGGAAATCGCCCATTGCCACAGTCTGAGGGCCTCTCGGCACAAGGGGTAAGACCTGGTTCCACCCTGTTTGTTGATGTACCAAACCACTGACATATTGTCCGTCTGTACTGCAATAGTCCCGGCAGGGAGAGAGCCTTGAAGAGCTTGCAATGCTAGGAGCACCACTCTCATCTCCAGGACATTGATGTGCAAGTGGTACTCATGAGGTTGCCAAGTGCCTTGGACTGTCTTCCCTGGATAATGACCCCCCCCCCACCCCACCCTATCAGGTAAGCGTCCGTGGTCACTGTGGCAACTGGATGTGATTCCATGAAAGGTCTGTCCTGAGTCACTAGTGGGGAGACCATTCACCAGGAGAGGTGTCTTTTGCAAGATTCCGTAATTAGAATCATGTGAGACATGGGTAATTCCTGGAAGGACCATTGTATGAAAAGAAGCCACTGAAGGATTCTCATGTGAAAGCGTGCTAAGGGAACTAGAAGAATGGCTGCTGCCATGGACCCTAGAGCTTGAAGAACATATTTGACTTGAATTCTTTTGCTCCTCAGCAGAAGTGACACCTGTTGTCGAATAATGGAAACTCTTTCCTGAGGCAATTTGACAATCATTTTTCTTGAGTCTAGCTCTGCTCCTATGTATGTAATACATTGACAGGGCAACAAGGCAGATTTTACGAAGTTTATTGTGATGCCTAGTTGAGCACAGGATGTGATGGTGTAATCTTGTGCCTCTATAAGTTGTTGCCTGGTGGTAGCAGTGAGGAGCCAGTCACCCAGATAAGGAAACACCTGAAATCCTAGACATCTCAGGTGAGCCGTAACTACTGCCATGCATTTGGTGAACACCCTGGGGGCTGTGGTGAGACCAAAGGGCAGAGCTCCGAATTGGTAATGACTGGCCCCTAGCTGGAAGCGTAGAAATCTCCTGGACCGTCTGTCCATTTTTATATGATAGTACATGTCCTGAAGATCTATGGAGCACATCCAATTGTCCTGACCCAGGAAGGGGAGAATGGACTGCAGTGTTACCATTTGGAACTTTTCTTTTTGTACAGATTTGTTTAATCTGCTGAGATCCAGAATTGGTCTCCAGTCTCCTGTCTTTTTGGGCACTAAAAAGAATCTTGAGTAAGTTCCGGATCCTACTTGGTCTGCGGGCGCTTCCTGGATGGCTCTTTTTTCTAGCAGTCTTGAAACTTCTGTGACTACCTGATCCCTTAGATTGGGTGGAACATCTGGGATGGATTTTTTTGAAACAAGAGGGGGTTGATGGAAGGTAATCTTGTAACCTCCGGATATAATGGATAGTACCGATTTGTCTTTTGTAATATAATGGATAGTACCCATTTGTCTTTTGTAATATTTTGCCAGGCAATTGGGTACAATGAAAGCCTTCCTCCGACTGCCTCCAGAATTGAGCAGTCGGGCATCCCTTCAGGGATGTTGATAGGGTTTGGAAGAGAACGTATCTCTGTCAGCCTGATTTTGCGGCCCCCCCCCCCTCTGCCATGAGGGTGGCGTCTGCCATTGCTATTGTTTCCCCCTCTACCCCTGGGGAAAAATTCACCACGTGCATCAGGCAAGGGTCACTGGGATTTTCAAAACCACATCTTTCCACCCTTCTGACCCTTTGGGTATGGTCTGGTAGGAGTGGAAAAATGAACTCCCACATCAGAGAGTGTCTTGCCTTCCTGCTGGCACCTGGTAAGCATGTCTTTCACCTGAGGCCCAAAGAGAGAGGAGTCATCAAAGGGGGTATTGGTGAAGGACACTCTGAAAGGTTCCGTAAACTGACACAGCCGCAGCCAAGAATGTCTCCTAAGAGCCACTCCTGTTCCTGCAGCTCTGCTCACTCCATCGGCTGCGTATGAAATAAGCCTCATGGATGAGTTGACTACTGAATTTAGAGTCATCAGCTGGGTAGCTACCTTGGCTGAAGCACCCTCAGCTGTGGGATCTTGTACGGTATCTCCAAGTTCTTTTAGGAGATCCCTCTGAAGCCTAGTAAAATGGGAAAGATAGTTAGGGACCCAAGGGAGAAGGTCACTGATGAAAACATTTGCTTCCAATATCTGTCCATTATACGAGAGTCTTTATTTGGTGGATAGACAGATGAGGAAGTTTCAGTTAACTCTCTTTTTGTGGCTGCTGCTACTACCATGGCATCAACTGGGATACCTTTAGTCAGGAATTGTTTGTCTTGGGGAGCTGTGATAAATTTATTGGGTCTCCTCGGGACAGGTTCCATGGAATCTGGAGCTGACCAAGCCTTTTGAGACACTACAGACATGAGTGGATCAAAAGGCGGAGACACCCAGGAGGTGGAAGGTCGGGAACCAAATGCATCCAGGTATACAGACTCATCCTCAGAGGGGCTAGGGAAGTGCAGCTATGCCTCTGCCTAAGAATCTCGAAGATGTCCAAAAAGGAAACATCTTCAGAGGGGACCTTGGGGACCCCTCCGATTCATCCAGATCTGTATCTGAGGTGACAGACTCAGGGGAGTTTTGGTACTTCCTCTTGCACTTTTTCTTCCAGAAAGCCTGCTCAGAATGCTCTGGGGCGGTTTTGGTAGAGAAGGGTTCACCCAATGGGGTGCCCTGGGGCATAGGTTCCCTATGCTTTGGTGCTGGAGGAGCAGAGGTTGTCACAGGCACCGAGAGGGATGGAGCCAATGGGACCGATAGTGGGGCCGTCTGTGGGGACAGCACTCTCTGCATGACCTCGAAGGTGTCACTGTCTCAGCACAAAGAGGGCTCTGGCTCTGAAGAGACAGGAATCCCACTCTGGCCGAGGGCGACAACTCCGAGGCTGATGTGGGAGCCGAGCACAACTGAGCCGACACTGTGAGAGGGAGAGCGGGGTCGGACAAGGGTCCAATGCCACTTCCCTCATTGGAGCCAACGAGAGAGCTTCGGCACCCAGATACCTCAATGGGAGGAAGAACCAAGGTAATCCGAGCCAATGTCAGAGCCAAAGAGGATGGCATCGGAGCTGAAGGAACCATTATCGGAGCATCCATGGACTCCAGCTCTGAGCTAAGCATAGTCGGAGGAGGAATCAAAGCTGAAGCGGATGGAGCTGAAGCCTGTTGAGGCGGGCTCGAAAGCATTTTTGCAAGGGCCTGTGACTTCAGCAACCTACTGAACACTCTCTTCACATCCTGATCCGATAACCTTGAGGACTGAGAGGAGTGGGAAGATGAGTGATAACTGGCTTTGCTTTGAAGTAGGGGTGACTATGGCACTGAGCGAATCGGCTCCAATGAAGGAGACCTAGCTCATTTGTGGCTCCAAGATGGCTCTGAAGTAACAGTTGGAGCCAACGGAGGAGTAGTCTTGTTGGTGCTAGATGGCACCAACACACTTGGTTTGTCAAGCTCACAGGTCGGTTCCAAACATGGAGAATCCTGTTTTAACAATCCACGGAGGATTAGCTTGTTTTTCCGCTCCTGCAGGACCCTTGGACTAAAGGTATGACAAATATAGCAAGAGTCCTGCAGGTGCATAGCCCCAAGCAGTAAACACAACTAGTGTGCCCATCTGTCAGAGACATCTTCTGACAGCATGAGTCACACTTTTTAAACCCTGAGGTTTTAACTTCCTTAGACATTTGAAGTACCACAAAAAGACACACTACAATAATAAACTAAAAATTATATCAATAAAGACCTTAAAGGAGAGCCTCTAATTTAAACGGCTGTCCTTAAAAAAAGGGGGGGGGTCTCTCTAACTTAAACGAGTTCAGGGAACAACAGAAGGCCTAGTAACTAAGGGGCGATGGCCAACACAGCACAAAAAACACGACAAAGGACGAGATAAAGGGTTTACAACGAAAGAAACTTGCAAACTACTATAACATTGAAAAAATATAACAATTTTTCAAGTAAAATATTTGACTTTAAATAGAGAAAAAAGTTATACTAAGCCTCAGCCAGTATTGACGCAACCTCGCAGCTAAAGCGGCAAATGAGATCTGGGTAGCTGACGCTGGGCATTCTGGGATAAGGGGTAGCCTCGAGCCAGTAAAGAGCTCTAGAGCTAAAGAAAGTGGCCGAGTCAGAGCCAAGGATTGGCTCTGAACCCATCCAGCAAGAACAAAGGCGAGATTGGACAACTTAACATCTTTAGTTACCAGTTGTATTCACTTGGTCCTCCAGGAGCCAAAGGCTGGGGGAAGGGGGGAATGTAAGAATGAAGGCGAGATGGACAACACACATGGAACGTTATGGTGAGTACAAAACTGCTTTATGTGATGTCCTATCTCGCCTTCATTCTATACTGGCTGGGACAGCATCCCTAGCACCATCTTTCTTGGGTGGCTCAAGGGAGAATATTCTTCAGAACAGTGGACCCAAAAGAGGCCCTGTTCCTGGAGGCCAAATCAACTTTGTAATGAGTAATAAAAGTATGAGGTCTTGCCCATGTTGCTGCAGCACAAATGGTATCAATTGGCAGTCTCGCCCGAAAGGTAGAAGAGGTTGCTATGGCTTTTGTAGAATGACCTTTTACTTTATCGGGTAGTTCTTTGTTCTGAGATTTGTAAGTAAAGGTAATACAATCTGATAGCCATTTTGAAAGTGTGACCTTAGTAACAGGAGCACCTTTCTTGTAGCCTGAAAAGGATACAAACAATCGGTCAGTTATTCTGAAGTCCTTTGTTCTATGCAAGCAGAAGCGTAACTGTCTATGTACATCTAGTTAGTGTAACATATATTCTGCCTTATTGCCATGGTCGGGAAAGAAAACTGGTAAGTCTATGGATTGGTTTAAGTTAGATTCTGAGCATACTTTAGGTAGAAAGGATGGGTTTGTTCATAGTGGAAAAGCATATAGGGGGGCTTTATAGACAATGCTTGTAACCCGGAAATTCTTCTAGCAGAAGTGATAGCTATTAAAATAATTGTCTTCTAAGTCAAAGACGTCAGATCACAGGATGACGCAGGTTCAGAACTGGGAAGAATCAAATGGGATAATACAAAATTCAGGTCCCATGGTGCTAGAGAGGCTTTAATGGGTGGTCTTAATAAAATAGTACCCCTCAGAAATGATCTGCAAGTCTGTGGGACATCACATTCGACCCTGATTCACCTATATGGAAGTTTGATATCGCTGCTAATTGAACTTGAATAGTAGCTGCAACTCCGCCTTCATTAAATAGCTTTGCTAAGAATACTAGTATGGAAGTTACAGGGGCAGAGAAGGGGTCAATGTGATTATTCTAGGCCCAAGAGGAAAATCTCTTCCATTTGTTGATATATAATCTCCTCGTTGAAGCCTTAAGAGATGAAATCAAGATATGTTCACTGATGGGGAAAGGTCAGGGAGCCTGGCTATGTTTGGAATCAGAGCAGACAAGCTGTCAACTTCAGGGTTTGAATGGATGGGTACAGCATCCCTAACACATGAGTCAGAAGGTCTGGAACTGGGTCCAGAATGCACAGTTCCTCCTGGAGATGAGGCCAAAGGGAAGAGTACCAGATTTGATGAGGCCAGTAAGGGGCGACAAGTATCAAACTCCTTCCCAAGGAGATGGCTTTCTGAAGAACTTTGGGTATCATCAGAAAGGGAGGGAAGGCATAGAGGAGACCAGAGGGCCAATCGTGTACAACTGCATCCCTTGGTGATTCCCCCGGAGGGGGATTAGGGCAAGAAAGCTGCTGCATTTGGCATTCATGGATGTGGCAAAAAGGTTGCAGCAAGGTTGGCCCCATTTGTGGAAAATCATGTCCACTATCTCTTGTTTTAGGAACCATTCATGAGGCATCAGAATAGCTCTGCTGAATTTGTCTGCTATCACGTTGGATTTTCCCAGGATGTGTGTTGCTATCAGAAAGCATTGGGAGGAGGTCTCCCACTGCCATACTCTCAGGGCCTACTGACAACGGGGGTAAAACTTGGTTCCTCCTTGTTTATGTACCACACAACCGACATGTTGTCTGATTGTATTGCAATAGTTCCTAGTGGAAGAGAGTCTTGGAATGCTTGCAGCGCTAAAAGCACCATTCTCATCTCTAGGGCACTGATGTGCAAATGGGCCTCGTGATTCTGCCAAGTGCCTTGAACTGTCCTCAGATAATGCCCCCCCATCCGGGAAGCATCCATGGTCACTGTGGCTACAGGCTGAGGGAGGATAAAGGGTCGACCTAAAGTCACATGAACAGAGTGGAGCCACCAACGAAGGTCTTTCTTACAAGATTCTGTTATTATGATTTGGTGGGACCTCGGTAGCTCCTGCATGGACCACTGAGTTAATAGTAGCCACTGCAGAATTCTCATATGCAGGTGTGCTAATGGAATCAAGTTTATTGCTGCTGCCATAGTCCCTAACACTTTCAGGACTGTTCTTGCTTGTACTTTTTTCTTGAAAAGTAGGTTTATGACCTGATGCCATAGTGCTTGAACTCCTTCTGGGGAAAGCTTTACCCTCATTTTTGTTGTATCTAAAAACAATAAATTGAGATGGCAATAAGGCAGATTTTTCGTACTTTATTGTGATCCTTAGGAGAGAGCAAAGCTGTATGGTGGTGTCTCTTGCTTTTGTTAGTAGATGCTCGGTAGTGGCGGTTAGCCAGTCATATAGGTACTGTAACACTCCGAACTACTGCCATGCATTTGGTGAACACACTGGGGGCTGTGGTGAGACCAAAGGGCAGAGCTCAAAACTGGTAGTGACTGGTTCCCAGCCAAAAGTGCAAATGACTCCTGGATCACCTGTCCATTTTTGTATGGTTGTACGTATCCTGGAGATGTATCGAGCATATCCAATCGTCTTGTTCTAAAAAAGGGAGTATAGACTGCAGTGTTACCATCCGGATCTTCGATTCTTTTTTATAGATTTGTTTAATCTGCTGAGATCCAAGATGGGTCTCCAGTCCCCTGTTTTCTTTAGACCTAAAAAGAACCTTGAGTAAGTTCCAGATCCTATTTGGTCTGTGGGGACTGTTTGGATGACTCTTTTTCCTAGCAACTTTTGTATTTCTAGAGTTGCTTGTTACCTTTGACTGGGTGGAACATCCGGGATTTTTTTTTTATGTTTGGGAGAGGGGAAGAAAAGGGTATAGAGTAACTTATGGATACGATGCTGTATACTCAGTTGTCTTTTGTTATTTTTTGCCAGGCTTCTGGGTACAAAGATAAGTGACCCCCGACTGCCTCCAAACATGGACAGATGGGCCTTCTTTCAGGAGCACTGAAAGGGCTTGCCAAGGAAAGATTCCGTGCCACCCTGATTTTGTGAACCCCCTCTGCTGCATGGTCAGCGTCTTCCATTACTGCTTCCCCCTCTGCCCCTGGGGGGAAGAATCACCATGAGTGGCCTGAAAAGCTCTCTGGGATTTTCAGAACCACATTTCCCCCTGCTTTTTGACCTTTAGGATAAGGTCTAGAACAGATGTGCCCAACCTGCGGCCCGGGGGCCACATGCGTCCCTCAAACCTCTTCCATGCGGCCCCCAACCTCTAACTGCAACATCAATATACGCATGCCCCAAAACACTTCTTTTTTTTTGTGCTTTTCACACCCATGACCTATAACTCTGTCGGTGTGTGCATGTACCAAAGCAGCCTTCTAGTTTTGATTTTTTTGCACCAAAGAAAGATCTGTGTGTTCCTGCCGTTATTTCGTGCCAAAGAATCAGTGTGTGTTCTCGCTGAAGAGGGACTCGTGCATGGATTTGCCGTCATTGCCTTTGAAATTGACAGCACTTACCTGTGGTAATAGGTAAGCACGGAGGGAGTGAATGAGTGAGTACATGCATGAAAGCAGAATGTTTGTGCATGTGAAAGTAGAAGAAGAGTGTGTGTGCGTGTATGTGTGTGTGTGTATGTATGTGTGCATGACAGAGAGAGACACATGCACAAAGAGGCTAATGACGATCAATCTACCTACTGAACACAAATAAGTTAGCTCACAAATATATTGTACATTAAAAGTACACTTTCATTAAATTGTGGCTTTCCTGACAGAGAGAGTGTTGTATTGAATATGAAATCCTACCTCTCAACTGTATGGATTTTCGCTTTATCTTTCAATTTGTGTCTTTTTCTTAGGAATAAAATTAGTCATCCAAGGTAATGCAGTTCCAGGGAGTAAGAATGAGACAGCACCCAAGGTTAATGGGTCAGTAGTGGATTGACTTTGTGGGACTGTAGCATATAAAGTGGGTCTATATTAGATCACCGAACGCTTAGGTAAGTGAATGGTAATTAACTGACCCCATGTAAGCGAAAGCTTACAAAACGAACTGTCAGAACAGCGATTTTTTTTTCCAAGGGAAAAAAAATCGCTGTTCCAACAAAAAAAAAAAACAAAAAAAGAAGGCACTTTAAAACATGAGATTAAGTTGGGGGCTTCACCCCCCCACACACACACACACACCCGATGTGGGGGGGGCTGTGCCCCCCACTCTCCCTACTTATATATATATCAACTCCGAGACCACACTACAGTGCCAAAAATGGCAAAGTATCGAAGCAACCAAGCAAATTCTTTCCCTGGGAAAGAATTTGCTTACATGTCACTTTGATATTTTGCAGTTTCGGTTTTGTCAGTTCGACCAAGACGCATTTGAAAATATGCGTCTTCAGCCTGCTGATAGGAACCCTATAAAGTTGAATTGTTTTTTTTCTGACAAACAAAAAGCCACCCAGTACTGTTTTGTCATTGGTGGGTTCTAAGTAGTGGCAGATTGGACAACAATAAGTATAGCTTTGGTGGATCATCAATACTGGCAAATCAGGTGGGCACAATGTCATTTTTAAATGTTGGGGGTTTTAGTGTGTATGTGTGTGCTTGTGTGTTGGGAGGGCTGCAACTGTAGATGATTATTAAAGACAGAGACTTACGGACTGTGGAGAATATGTTATTTGTTTCAAAACCTGATACTTGGGTACTAGGCATGCCGAAAGTAGATTTGTTAAGATATAGCTTCTTGTCATTTGCAGTGGATGGATATTTACATTTAATGGACAATGCCAGCAGTATGAGTGTGGTCCTGTAGGGATCTGGAGGATGCCAAGTCTACCACTGCCAATGTCTTGTAAAGTGACCTGGAAATGGATATTGGGATGTTACTGAAAAAATACAGTAAGTGAGCTTAGAAATATTGTTTAATTAAACAAAGTGCACTTGCAAATTGCAGGCCATAATTTAATTTATTTCAGGTAGTCCATATCCTGGTAGATTGTATCCAATTAGACTTAATTAGGGAGAGCTATCATTCCTGGGAAATAAGCAGCCCTAGTTTCAGTAAAAGCTCTGTGGTTGTTCGCAGGTAGGAAGCTGCAGGATGTGGATGCAATGTGTTTTATTTATTATTTTTAATGCATTTGTCATTTCAAAGCATAGTTTTCTTTGATGAAAAAGAAGGCAGGATTGAATGAGCCATATAATGCTTAACTGACAATGATGGGATAAAAACTCCCAAGCCACGCCGAGAATCGAAAGGGAGAACCTCACAGCAAGAGGTTCTCACTTTCAATTCTCGGCGTGGCTTGGAAGTGCCTTCTGTGTGGAGTCTGCATGTCCTCCCCGCGGTTGGGTGGCATTCAAAAGACATGCGTGCATAAATGGGTGTGCCTTCGTTGAAGGTTGGGTGTTGAGCTGTCACCTCGGCGTCTCGTAAAAATCTACTGCCAATGATTAGCGGACCGGAGTTCCACTGTGGCGACCCCTTACCGGGAAAAAGCCGAAAGACAAACAACAACATACTGTTTGCAGCTACAGTTGTTTCAATGGTGTCTGTGATACATAACTATTTTTGGCCCTGTGTCCCACTTTTATTTTTCTCTTTCTCCAGAATTCTTGCTCTAAGGTTGAGAGGTATGGTTCCATACTAAATCAGAAGGTTGTATTTACCTTGGAAGACTTTTCAGCATAATTACGAGAAACAGAGCCTTTTTAATATCTTTGCTTATTTCCAGTATAAACTGCCATGTAACCTTGCAAATAACCTTCTTATTAAACTACTTTAATTCTTTTGGAATTGACAAGTATGCATCATCGGTTCGGACATAAGCATAGAGTGCTAATGTGACAGCTCAGTAAACTGTGAATCTGTGAATAACTTCTGCACAAATTAAAATGTCTGAATGTCAAATGGCTTTAGACTGGAGGGAAGTTATATGTTTACTCCAGTATGTAGTATGATCTTAGAGAGTTTATAGATTTCTTATTGATTTACTTTTTGCTGAGCAGTTGTTTGCTAATTTATTTATGCTCCTTTTGATGGTGGGAAATTAGTTGGATGAGTCCATCTCTAGTATGATTTTTTTTTCAGATATTTTTACTTCCAGACAATTTCATTCAGTGAGTGTGTGTCATGTGATTACTGAGGTTGCCTATTTTAGAAGTAGGGGGTCCGTGTGTGTGTGTGTGTGTGTGTGTGTGTGTGTGTGTGTGTGTGTGTGGGTGTGTGTGTGTGTGTGTGTGTGTGTGTGTGTGTGTGTGTGTGTGTGTGTGTGTGTGTGTGTGTGTGTGAGAGAGAGAGAGAGAGAGAGATTTAATATGTATACTGAATATATTTTTGCAAATGGAATTCTTAGTGAAATAGGCCCCTCTTCTTGTGCAAGTAGACTTGAGTAACCAATACTAGATCTTAGCCAACCAGCTAGGAAAGTTTAGTATGTGGATTTTCCATCTGGTTTGATGAAGGCTATGCTACTTACTCAAGGAGTACATTTATGGCTATCCATCCATTTGTCGTGTTGCTGAACTACATTGTTTGATAATGAGAAGAACCTTTTACAAAAGTTGAAGTTTTTGTATCAAGAACCTGTACATACAGAGTGGCTTGTTTATGTTGCAGTGAAGGCTGTGGTCTTTGTAGTGAGCATTTTAAGTATAACCAGTATTTCTGAGGTAGAGGAAGTCTCTTGAGGCAGGATCTTTCTTAGCCTGGAAAGCAAGCCATTGATGAAATTTATAGGAGCCAGTGAGAGGCAGAGGAGAGCAAGAAGCTTTTTAGTTTGTTTGGATAACTAAGTGAACTTAGTCCTTTGACCTTTTTTGTCAGAAATGGTTGCAGTTTTTCTTTTGGCAGGGTGTTTTGCTGAGGCACATGCCAAAAGGGGATTTGCACTCAGTAATGGCTCTTATAAAGGAAAAATACAGGGATGTTATGACCACCTTGTCCCTGGATGAGATACCCTTACTAATGAGGTGGGCGATGTAAAAAGCTTTCCGTACAACGGAGACATCATGGTGGTCAAAAGTTAGGTTTCTATCAACCTGGGTGTCCAAGCACCTCACAACTGATTGCATGCTTAAAACATTGCTATTAATGTGATAATTTGTGGGGACATCACTCTCCCCAAAAGGGGTGATGCATTTTTGGCATTTAGCTTGAGACCATGTTTCTGGCACCAGTCATTTGTTTAGGTGAGACCCTCTTGTAGCTTATTTAGAATTGCTTTATTAAGTCAGTAATGTGAATTCTTTACTTTATTGCAAATTTGTTGGCTTATTTTTGTGTATTATTGTATTGTAGGGCTGCTAATGTTGACATTTTACATAGCTGGACTGCTGGAGTGGTTTTCCCAGTGAGAAATGCTAGTGCTGTAGTGAATATCTGTTTATTTGTAAAAATAATATATATATATATATATATCTATATATATATATATATATATATATATATATATATATATATACTAAAATATTAGATTTAACTGTTAGATTAGAGAATTAGAATGAGAATTGGAATTTTAAGGCAAATATTAAGCATTTATTACATTATTCATTGTCTGAATGCACCTACAGTACAGCCAGGAGGTCAACTTTGGTCACCCGTGGCAGTGAAAGCGTTAACTATACGATATATTTTATATCCGGCCCCAACAGAATTTCTGTTCACTCAATGCGGCCCTGGCAAGCCAAAAGGTTGGACACCCCTGGTCTAGAAGGTAGGGAAAAAATTAACTTGTATGTCAGAGTGAGTTTTTCCTTCTTGTTCACACCTGGCTAGTATGTCTTTGACTTTTGGCTTGAACAAGGATGAGCCATCGAAGGGGGCATTAACAAAAGAAGATTTAAAGGGCTCCACAAAGTCACACAAGTGCATCCAGGAATGTCTCCTTACAGAAATTCCTGAACCCGCTGCCCTATTCGCTCCATCAGCTGCAAAATAAATGAATCTCATGGAGGAGTTGACCACTGAATTCAAGGTGGAGAGCTGAGAGGAAACTTTTTCTGCTATCCCTTCAGCTACTGAACCCTGGACAGTATCTCCTAGCTCCTTCAGGAGATCTTTCTGAAGTCTGGTACAGTGGGTGAGATAACTCCACGATCTGAGTGCAAAGGTCACTGAAGAAAAGGTGCGCTTTCCATATCTGCCCATTGTACAAGACTCCTTGTTCAGCGAATGGACATAAGAGGACATCTGTGACAGTTCCTTTATGGTGGCCACCACCACCATAGTATCTACTGGGACACCCTTTGTGAGAATGGTTTTATCAGTAGGGGATGTAATGAACTTATATGGCCTTCGGAGAACAGGCTCCACTGAGTCTGGAGACTCCCACACCTTTTGACAAACTAGGTCCATCAGTTCATCAAAAGGCGGAGACCCAAAAGCCTTCAGGTATACAGAATCCTAAGATGATGGGCTTCCAGCTGCCCCTCTGCTTAAGTATTTTCAGGATGTCTGCAAAGAAGACATCCTCAGAGGTGACTGTGATGACCCTTCTGATTCATCAAGGTCTGTACTGGATGAGACAGATTCCTCTGGAGAGTCTAAATATTTCCTCTTATATAGTCTCTTAAGAGGGACCTCTTCAGAAGGGTATTCTGGAGAGGTTTTGGAAGAGAGGGGTTCACCCAATGGGGCATCCTGAGGACTAGGGTCTCCATGTCTCTGTGGATGCAGTGGTGCCGAGACAGACACCGAGGCCTTTGGGGGAATAATGTGTGGACCTAAGAGTGGAGCTGTCTGTGGAGACATCATCTCATCACCTCGAAGCCCCCCCCCCACCCCTGATCCGAGGAAGTTCCTGGCTGTGAAGAACCAGAAGATATCGCACAGAACCAAGGGGGTTGGTTCCAAGGCCAATGTAGGAGCCCAAGCTCACCTGCGCCAAAGCCCCAAGAGGCAAGTTCTGATCAGACAGCTGTCCGATCCGACTTTCCTCCCTGGACCTGACTGGACAGCATCGGCTCCTAGACTCCTCGAGTTCAGACAGAACTGAGGACTTCAGAGCAGTACTCGGGGCCAAAGATCCTGGAATAGGACTCGGGTTTCAATGATTCCACTATAACCAGTTCCAGACATTCCGGCTCCAAAGCCCGGGATTGGATCGGAGGAGGAATTGATGGTGACAGGGTAGGCTTGTGGATTCCAAAGCCCTATGGGTTGGATCTGACTAAAGCTTGGCAAGCGCTGGTGTCTGCAAAAGCCTCCGCACCACGCAATCCACATCATCATCATCAGACAGGCTCCTGGAGGATCGAGTGGCGGGAGCAGGAGATCTAGATGTTTGAAATATTGAGGATCTCAAAGTAGGAGAAACAGGTTCCAGTTCTGGGGTCTGGCTCCATACGTGAAATACCAACAGTTCCAAGACTGAAGGAGCTGGCGTGGAAGGGTTCTTGGGCCCGACAGTCTTTGGGTCCAATGAAGAAATTTTTGGCAATTTTTTTGTCGGCTCAGTCTGAGCCTCCAATAGAAAAGAAGAAGACTTTTTTCCACGTTTTTCGGATTTAGATGTAGGGGAAAGGCTCGATTTAGAAATACCCTGACCTTCTCCAGTAGCTTCTGAAAAGGGGGTCTTCAGTAATCCCCTAAGGATTAATTTGTTCTTTCTTACAAGTAGAACCCTATGGCTAAAAGAGTGACAAATGGCACAAGATTCTTGAAGGTGTACCACTCCAAGGAATACTGTATGTCTGTCAGTAATGGACAGTTTCTGGCTGCACTTTGTGGATTTTTTAAAACCCAAGGGTCTAATATCCTTAGACTGTTTTGACATGTCTACAATCCACAACAAACTAGGAGGAAAAGGAAGGCACAGCAAAAAATCCAACACTACAAGAACTAAATACGTATGTGTATATATATATATATATATATATATATATATATATATATATATATATATGTTTTTAAACACACTCTCTCTCTCTCTATATATATATATATATATATATATATATATATATATATATATATATATATATTTTTTAATAATACACACTAAAAGGGAAAAAGCCCTCTAACTTGAAATGGGCCAAGCATCCCTCTAACTTAAATGAGCTAGCCTAATCTAAGGAAAAAACTAGCACAAATTTAACCGCTCTCTAATTAAAATGAGCTTAACAAAGAAATAAAAACCCTCTAACTAAAAACGGGCTTAAAACAGGCTTAAGTCGGGATAGAGAAAAAAGGCCTTGAGGATAAAAATGACGGCCAACAGCAAAAAACAACAGCAGCAAACACACCAAAACTGCTAAAGAGTTAACTATCTATATTACCCAACAAACTATTCTAAAATGACAGAAAATAATATTAGAAAATGGAAATAATTTCACTTAGCCAGAGCCAGTATGAAACACTCAATCTTGTTTTAGCGGCAAACAAGATCTGGGGAGCTTCCTAGGGCCTGATGAGATAGTGTTTTCAGCCACAAGCTAGTAGAAGACCTCGAGCTTTTGTATATGGCTGAGTTGGAACCAAGTATCGGTTCCCAACACAACCAGTATAGAATGAAGGTGAGATAAGACAACATCACATCAAAAGTTATGTACTCCCCATAATGATAGATCTGTGTTGTCTCTTTACATTCTTCCTTAATGAATTGGTTTTGGATCCAACTTTGGATCTGACTATGGATGCTTTACCAGACATTAGGATCTGTAGCTCAGGCTCCTCCCCTTGCCCGTAATCTCCTCCTGTCCCCAACATTACCTTAGATGGAGTTTGCAGACAGTCTCTGGAAAGCAATAGAATATAGGTATATCAATACTAGTGAAGTAAAGAAAGAACAATTAATGTACACAGACATTCTGCTCTGGAGCTGTAAGGGTAAGAAATCCTGTCCAAAAGGCAGGTTATAGAGTCATACCAGAAGTCTGAACTATGGAAAAACTTATATGAGATGGAATGGGGATTGAGGGAGAGGAGTTGAGGAAGGACAGAAACAGACAACACAGATCTATTGTTATGCTGAGTATATAACTTTTGTATCTGATGTTGTCTTTTCTGTCCATTCCTCAATGAATGGGACAGACTCATTAGCTACTTATGTCACCCAGGCTTTATCATGGAAGGACGTTCTGGAGGATGGCAGTGAAGGCAGCCCTATCTCTGGAAATCATATCCAGTCTCTAGTGAAAAATGAAAGTATGAATCTGACCATATAGTGTAGCACAAATGCCATCAATTAAGGCCCTAGAAAAGAAGGCTGAAGAAGCAGAGACTGACCTTGTCAAATGTGCTCTTCATAGTCTTGGTAGGGTCAGACCATTGTCTTAGTAAATTTGGAAAATTCAGGTATCCATCTTGCTAAAGTGAGCTTAGAAACTCTTTATCCCATTTTACCTTTTGAGAAGGATACAGACAGTCATCCTGACATTCTAAAGGGTTTGATTCAATGAAGACAGAAAAAGAAGTTATGTTTTTACCATAACATTCCATCTGTGTTGTCGATCTTCATTCATTCTTGACTAATGGGTTTGGTTCTGACCTCTTGGAACCAACTCGGCTGTTATACATAGCTTGCTCCAGCCAAAAACTCTCGAGCTAAGGCTCTACCCACAATGCCTATCTTCTCATTACCTCAGATCGAGTTTGCATAACAGGAAAATACAGAAGCCCTGTCTAATTTATAACCCAGGAATAGGTCCAAACCTCCAGGAGTTTTTTGAAGGGGGTAGGAGGGTGGGATGTCAGGAATGAATGAAGATTGACAACACAAATGAAACGTTATAGTAAGAACATAACTTCATCTGATTTGTTGATCTTTATTCATTTTTGACTGATGGGACAGAGTCCCCAGCTTCTTTAGATCCTGGGCACCCCTAAGGAAGGATATTCCTGAGCACTATAGAGCCAAATGATGCTCTTCCCCTGGAGACCATGTTTAAATTGTAATGGGTGATAAAGGTATGTGGACTAGCCCAAGAAGCAGCTGCATATATGTCTTCCATAGAAGCCCTGGAATGAAAGACCATTGAAGTGGAAACAGATCTTGTAGAGTGAGCTCTAAATGCATTTGGCAGTTTGAGTCTATTTTGATTGCATATAAAGGTAATGCAGTCTCTAAGCCATTTAGACAACTTGACCTTTGATACACATTTGTCCAATCTGGATCCTGAAAAAGATAGAAATAGTTGGTCTGATTTTCTAGAAGATTTCATTCTGTCCAAGTAAAAGCGTAACTGTCTGTGGAAGTCCAACAAGTGTAAACAGTGCTCTACTTTGTTTGCAAAATTTGGGAAGAAGACTGGTAAGTCTATGGACTGGTTGATATTAGACTGATACCACTTTGGGAAGGAAGGTGGGACTGGTTCTGAGTGATACTCTTTCTTTGTGAAAAATGATATAGGCGTGATTCACACACAAAGCTTGTAACTCTGAAATTCTCCTAGCAGACTGATAGCTACTAGGAAGAGGGTTTTCCAAGATAAAACCTTGAGGTCACAAGTAGCTGCTGGCTCAAAGGGCTGTTGAACTAGACATTGTAAGACTAAGGTCAAATACCATGGTGCTACAGGGTCTTTGAATGAGGGTTTTAAATACAGAGTGCCTTTAAGAAAAATTATGCATAAACGATGGGGCATCAAGGAATGGTCATCAAAACTGTTATGAAAATTTGAAATGTCAGCCAAATGAACCTTAATTGTTGATGTAGAGACTCCCATTTCAAATAATGTAGCTAAATATTCCAGGACCTTATCAAGTGATGCTGAGAAAGGGTCTATGTAGTTTGTATATGCCCAAATTGAAAATCTTTTCCATTTGTTTAGGTAAAGCTTCCTGGTGGACGGTTTATGGGAAGCTAGAAGTATCTTTTGTACTGGAGAGGACAAGTTATTCTGCCTGGCAGTTGCTGGAATTGGAGAAACCAAGCTGTCAGCTTGAGATTTTGAAGGTTGGGATGCACCAAGTCCTAAGGGTGAGACAGAAGGTTTGGAGCTGGGTCCAGAATCCATGGGCAGTGAACAAAGAGATGCCAAGGGAAGGGGAACCATACTTGACATGGCCAGTAAGGTGCAATGAGAATTACTTTGCTTCTCAACCATTGGGCTGTCCTCAGAAACTGTGGGATTAGTGGAATAGGGGGAAAGGCATAGAGAAGTCCCAGGGGCCAATCGAGAAGAAATGTGTCTCTCGGGGACTCTCCGCGAGGGGGGATTAGGGCAAAGTAGCTGCTGCATTTGTGGTTTATGGGAGAGGTGAACAGGTTGCAGCATGGCTGACCCCCATCGATGCAAGATCTTGTCGCTACATTGAGATTGACAGACCACTCAAGAGGCAGGAGGATACATCTGCTCAGTTTGTCCACAATCACGTGGAGTTCCCCAGGATATGTGTTGCTATCAGAAAGCAGTTGGAAGCCCATTGGCAAATTCTTAGGGCTTCCCAACATAGAGGGTAGGACCTGGGTCCTCCCCCTTTGTTGATATACCAGACTACGGACATGTTGTCTGATTGGATTGCAATTGTCCCCAAAGGAAGGACAGACTGGAATGCTTGCAACGCCAAAAGCACTGCCTTCAATTCTAGGATGTTGATATGCAAATTGGCCTCTTGCAGAGACCAAGTGCCTTGAACAGTCTTTCCCAGAAAATGTTCCCCCACCCTATCTGGGAAATGTCCGTGGTCACTATGGCCTTGGGCTGAGGCAGAGGAAAGGTATGGTCCCATAGATTCTCTTCTGGCTTCATCCACCAAGAAAAATCCTTTTTGCAATGATTTATTATCAATACTGGATGGGACGACCATTGTGATGCCAAGAGCCATTGAAGCAGCCTCATGTGATACCTCATTAGGGGAAAAAGAAGTTATGTCTTACCATAACATTCCATCTGTGTTGTTGATCTTCGTTCATTCATTATTGATGGGTTATTGGTTCCATCCTCGGAACTGAGCCGGACAATATTAAACTTGCATCAGCCAAAAACTCTTGAGCCAAGGTCCTACCCAGAATGCTCTGTTCCCTGTTACCTCAGATCGAGTTTGCAAGTTGACAGATAAAAGTAGAGAATACCTCTGGTCATAACAGACCTACAAGAAAGGAGTACATGAGATCAACCAAGAACCTCAGGAAGGGGGATGGAGAATGAACAAAGATCAACAACACAGATGGAATGTTATGGTAAGACATAACTTCTTTATCTGATGTTGTTAATCTTTGTTCATTCCGTACTGATGGGACAGAGTCCCCAGCTATTTGTATTCCTGGGTGGCCCTCATGGAAGGACATTCCTGAGCACCATGGAGCCAAAGGAAGCTCTACCTCTGCAGGCCAAGTCCAATTTGTAATGAAGAATAAAGGTATGAGGTTTGGCCCAAGTTGCAGCTGAGCAAATATCACTGAGGGAAGCTTTAGCATGGAAAGCTGCTGAAGTTGCCATGATCTTGTAGAATGTGCTTTGACTCTATGCGGCAAGGTGAGATTGTTTTTGTTGTACATAAAGGTGATACAATTTCTTAACCATGAAGCCAATGTAACTTTTGACATAGGATGACCCCGTCTTGGTTCAGAAAAAGCTATAAACAGTTGATCAGATTTACGGGTAGATTTTGTTCTGTCCAGATAAAATCATATTTGCCTATGAACATCCAAAGAGTGCAGGCAATACTCTCCCTTGTTAGAATGGTTAGGAAAGAACACTGGAAGGTCAATAGACTGGCTGATAGATCGCTCTGACACCACTTTTGGCAAAAAGGTAGAATTAGTTCTCAGTGATACCCTATACTTATGGAAGATAAGATAGGGAGGTTTGATGCATAAATCCTGAAGTTCTGACAGTCGCATGGCCAATGTGACTGCAATCAAAAACAAAGTTTTCCAGGAGAGATATTTTACATCACATGAAGACGCAGGTTAAAAGGGTGGAGCTGTTAGAGCTTGCAGGACCAGAGCCAAATCCCAAGGTTGTACGGGTTCTCTAAAGGGAGATTTTAGGTGGATGACCTCTTTCAAGAAAGTCTTAGAGAGTCTGTGTAACATAAGTGAAGAATCTTGAAAACCAATATGAAAATCTGAGATGGCAGCTAAATGTACACGGATAGTACAGGCAGACACCCCAGAGTGGAAAAGATGTGATATCTAATCCAATACCACCGAGACCGGGTCTAATTGTTTATTTGCTGCCCATAGGGTGAACCTTTTCCATTTGTTAAGATAGATTAGTCTGGTGGATGATTTATGAGATGCAATAAGAATATTATGCACAGGGGATGAAAGGTTTTCCTGCCTGGCAATCACTTGAAGTGGAGAAACCAAGCTCTCAGATTCAGGGTTGTTAGACTGGGGTGAATCAGACACTGTGGATAGGAGATCAACACTGGGGATGGATTGAGGCCAGAGGAAGGGAAACCAGACTTGTCAAGGACAATATGGAGCAATGAGAATCACTTTGCTCTTCAACTGTCGTGCTTTCTTTAGAAATTGGGAGATGAGGAGGATAGGCATAAAGAAGACCCAAGGGCCAAGCGTGGACCAGAGTGTCCTTTGCTGACTGTCCTTAAGGCGGGATCAGGGCAAAGTAGTTGCTGCGCTTGTAGTTGGTTGGGGAGGCAAATAGGTCGCAGCAAGGCTGGCCCCAGCGGTTGGAGATTTTTGCTGCTCTCAGGGGCTTGAGGGACCACTTGTGAGGCTGTAGAATGCACCTGCTCAATTTGTCCACTATCACGTTGGAGCTCCCAGGAATGTGCATTGCAATCAGAAAGCAGTTGTCAGCTATCGCCTATTGCCATATTCTCAATGCCTCTTGGCATAACAGGTAAGATCTGGTGCCCCTTTGTTTGCTGATGTATCAGACCACTAACATGTTATCTGATTGGATCGCAATAGTCCCTGATGGAAGAATGGAGTGAAATGCTTGCAATGCTAGATGCATCGCCCTCAGTTCCAGGATACTGATATGCAAAAGGGCCTCTGTCTCTGACCAGGTGCCTTGGACTGAGTTTCCCTGACACAGCCCCCCCACCCCGTCAGCGAGGTATCCATGGTCACAGTGGCTATCGATTGATGGGGGTTGAAAGGGTGAGATAATTGTAGGGGATTTCGAGACATCTACCAAAGTAAATCTTGCTTGAATCTCTGAGTTACACTTATTTGAAAAGACAAAGGATTTTGTAGAGGGTACCACTAAGTGAGAAGTAGCCATTGAAGGAGTCTCATGTGGAATCTGGCTAGAGGAACAATGGTAATAAAAGCTGCCATTGACCCAAACAGCTAAAGCACAGACTGAGCTGGGGATGTGTGGTGACAGAGCAGTGGTTGAACTTGTTGTCTTATTCTCTGAGGTCTGTGTTCTGGAAAGGATGCTGTGCAACTTCTCATGTCCAACAGTACCCCTACAAATTCCAAAGACTGAGTTGGGGTCATGTTGGATTTCTCCCAGTTTATAGTGATTCCCAGGCTTCGAGCTGTTAAGAGAGTACACTGCAGGGCTTCTTCCAGCAGATGCTTGGTGGGGGCGGTGAGAAGCCAGTCGTCTAGATATGGAAATGCCTGGAATCCCTGAAGTCGCAAGTGAGCGATAACCACTGCCATGCATTTTGTGAACACTCTGGGGGCTGTAGAGAGACCGAAGGGCAGGGCTTGAAACTGGTAGTGACTGGCTCCAATACAGAAGTGGAGGTATCTTCTTGAGCGTTTGTCCATTTTTATGTGGTAATACGCATCTTGAAGATCTACAGAGCACTTCCAATCGTCTTCTTCCAGAAGAGGAAGGATAGACTGATCCATGGCCATCTGCAATTTGTCTGTTTTTACAAATTTTTTTAGTGTACTGAGTTCCAGAATTGGTTTCCAGTCCCCTGTCTTTTCTGGCCCTAAAAAGAACCTTAAGTAAAATCCGGATCCTATCTGGTCTGGGGGGACCATCTGGATGACTCTTTTTTTTGTAGCAGCTTTTGGATTTCATGTGCCCCTGTTTCCCTTTGACTGGGTGAAATGTCAGGTAATACTCTTGATGAGACTGGCAAAGATGGAAGGGGATGTGATAGCCTCTGGATATAATCCGTTGCACCCAAGAGTTGGTTATCTTTTTCAAGGCAGCGGGGTACAAGGAGAAATGACACCCCAACCGCTTCCAGAGGTGAGCAGTTGGACAATGCTTCAGGAGCACTGATAGGGTTGGCCAGAGAAAGAATCTCTGGAACCCCAGTTTCGCGGACCTCCTCTGCCCCAAAAGGGGCATCTTCCATTGGAGTTTCTCCCTCTGCCTCTAGGTGAAAACTCGGCACGTGCATCCCAGAAAGAACCCTATGATTTCTTGTGCCAGATCTTTCCACTCATCTGATTTCTGGAGTAGAATCGCTGAGGAGTGGAGTATCTGACACTAATGGCAGACAGGGTCTTGCCATCCTGTTCGCACCGTGCCAGTGTATCCTTGACTTTAGGGCCAAACAAAGAAGCAGCCTCTATGGGGGCATTCATGAAGGAAGGCTTAAAGGAGTCCGCAAAGTCACAAAGGCGCATCCAAGCATGTCGTCTGGTGATTATACATGCGCCTGCTGCTCTAGCCGCCCCTTCCGTTGCTTGAGAAATAAGACGCATGGAAGAGATGGAAATGAACTCTAGGGTGGCTATCTGAGAAGCCACATTATCATGGACTTCGTCAGAAACAACTCCTGCAAAGGTTTTAGAGAGCTGGTTGTTAAGATCTCACTGAAGCCTGGTAAAATGTGCCAAATAATTCAAAGACTTTACGGCGAAGGTCAATGAAGCAAACACACGCTTCCCTAATCTGTCAATCACCCAGGACTCCTTGTTGGGTGGATGGACAGTTTGTCTCTTTTCTACAAAATCCTTCTTAGTAGCAGCAGCCACCATCATAGCATCTACTGGAAGACCTTATGACCAGTGGGGGTGCTCAGCTGGGGGCGATAATATTTTATCTGGCCTCTTATTTATCACTTCCGTGGTATCAGGAGCCTTCCATACGTGCTGTACGATGAGCTGGACAAGCTCATTGGCAGGTGGGGTGACCCAGGAGGTAGGGGGCTGGGCATGAAAAGCCTGCAGCAATATGGATTACTCAGAGGAAGGATTAGAGGGCTTCCAGTCACCCCTCTAAGGATCTCGAGGATGTCATCAAAGGACACTTCATCAGAGGGTGACCGTGGGGACCCTTCCCTGTCATCAAAATCCATATCTTCAGTCAATAACTTCTCAGTGGAGTCCATGTGCTTCCTCTTACATAATGCTTTGCAGGCTGCTTCCTCAGTGGGAGGTTCTTGGGAAGACTGCAAAGAGGGGGGTCTCCTGAGGAGAAGAGACCTGAGGCTCTTGTGCCCGGTGTCCGGGAGTTGAAGCTTGAGGCAGTTGTGGCACAGATGGGGGAGAGGACACACGACAAATGAGCTTTGCCAGCGGAGGCAAGCGCCCTCTCCATGGCCTGGAAGGCTGGTTTACCCAAGGAGGGATGGGAGCCTGGAACTGAGCATGACAACCTTGGAACGGGGGTCACACCCCACCCCGATGAGCCCACCCCCAGACCAGGAGTCTCAAGAGGACTGTGAACCATAAGAGAGATAGCATCCCTAGAAGGTGCCATAGAAAAAATCGGCATGGAGTCAGAAATGCCCTCCCCAATGGCACAGCCACTGGCCTGACATGAGCCCAATGCCCAGTGCACCGAAGGCCACAAAGACGACTCTGGTTCCAAAGTGAGATCCACTATTGGAGTCAGAGGGAGGGAAGCTGCTGTCAGAGTAATAGGCTCCGAGACTTGCATGGAAGTCAAAGGAAGAGTATACATTGGGGTTTGAGGAGATATACACTCACCTGAATGAGGGAACGTGGACTTCGACGGCTGAGAGAGACCTCTAGCCACAAGCAACTGGTCAACAAGCCGCAACACATCCTGTTCAGAAAGACTCTTGGTTGACCTCATGGAGAAAGCTGATGGAGATTTTGGCCTTTCTAGGAAAGGACTATACTGACTACTAGCAAAAGGATCCAGTGAAGGAGAATATTTGGTCCTTGCTAATTCAATGGTTGCAGAGCTTGGAGCCTAGGAAGTCTGCACCGAAGAAAACAGTGTGGAAAATGTGTGCACCAAAGATGTCAGCGCCGTAGCAGCTGAAGGTGTCTGCACCGTAAAGGCAAAAGTCTGCCTCGAAGGATATGGTGCCATAGTGGAAAGTGTCTGCATCGGCAATAAGGACAGTGCCGAAAAAGACTGCACCAAAGCACATGTTGGTGTCGAAAATGTCTGCACCGTGGAGTACAGAAGAGTCATATTTGGAGCCGAAGATGACTGTAACAACAGTGCTGAAGGGGAATGAACCTCTATTGACGGTGCCATTAGGGGTTGTGACAGACCTGTCGGAACCATAGTTGTCTGCACTGGGAACTCTGGTGCCGGTATCGATAAAGGAGACATGGCTGTAGTCAGAATCATTTGGGGCGGTAGCGCCAGAGTAGTAATCAGTTTCATCTTCTTGTGAGTCGACTCTGTACAATCTCCAGAAGGAGAAGAAGGGAGTGACTTCAATGAAGAAGGGGAAGAATGCCTCTTGTGGGGTTTAACAAGAGGGGGTGAGCCCTCTGACCCAGAAATAGCCTCAGAGAAAGGAGACTTGAGGAGACCTTTCCAAATTAACTTATTCTTCCTCTCGTTGAGAGTCCTGGTTGAGAAGTTTTTACAAATCCCACATGGAGGATCTACAGTCAAGTGGGAGACATTAAAAGACAGTAGACACATAAGTCATGGCCATCGGAAAGTGGTAACTTATGGCCGCAATCCTTGCACTGCTTGAAACCAACAGAACTTTTCTTATCTGATACAACTGGTGTGAAGAAGAAGCATGGTAGCAAAACAAAGAATAAAGGCTACCCAAGAAAAGGGTAAAAAGAGAAAAGAAAGGATTACCAATGATGGCAATGGAGAATTACCACAAGGTAAGAAAAGAGGGTAATAAAGGGAAAAGACTAAAGGGAGAGAGTCTAAAATATGCGATAAGTTAGGAAAATATTAGAAAAAGTTTTCGAGAAAATTTTAGAGTAATAACTATATATATATATATATATATATATATATATATATATATATATATATAAACTGTCAAAAATTTGACAGCTGAGAGAGTGGCTTGACACGGCTGTTCAGTAACGTGGCAAATGAGATTTGAGGTAACAGGGAGCAAAGCATTCTGGGTATGCCCTTGGCTCGAGAGGTTTTGGCTGACGCGAGTTGGATATTGGCCGGCTCGGTTCCGAGAACAGAACTGATAACCCAGGAGTAAGAAATGAATGAAGATTAACAACATCAGATCTAATATTATTATCGCTGCCACGGTTCCCAGAACTTGTAGTACCAGATGAGCAGGAACTTTGTCTTGGGAAATAATTACTTGAACTTGTGATCTTAGCTTCAGCAGCCTGTGGAGAGGAAGGGAGACTACACAGGAGACTGTATTTAATCTTGCTCCGATGAACTCCAGATCTTGTGTGGGAGTCAATTGTGACTTTTCCTTGTTGAGTGAAATGCCTAGTGTTTCGGCAAGATGTAGAATGAAGTCTATGATGGAAAGCAGTAGATGCCTGGAGGGGGCAGTGAGGAGCCAGTCGTCTAGATATGGAAACACCCGGAATCCTTGTAGTCTCAAATGAGCTGCTATGACTGCCATGCATTTGGTGAACACCCAGGGGGGCTGTGGAGAGACTGAAGGGCAGTGCTCAGAATTGGTAATGACTGGCTCCTAGCCGAAAGCGGAGCTATCTTCTGGAGTGCTTGTTCATTTTTATGTGGTAATATGCATCCTGAAGATCTATCGAGCACATCCAATCACTTTCCTCCAAAAAGGGAAGGATAGACTGAACTGTGACCATCCAGAATTTTGTTTTTTGCACAAATATGTTCAGTAGGCTGAGATCCAGGATTGGTCTCCAGTCCCCTGTCTTTTTTGGCACTAAAAACAATTGAGTATTATTATTATTATTTACATTTGTTTACCAGGAAATTCCGACTGGACACAGGTCCTTTTTCAGTGGAGGCCCCGGGAGAGAAGCTCCACAAGTACAATAAGAAATCTTGCAATAGAAAATGTTACAATAGTAGATTATTTTACAGTAAACAACATGGCATGCAGAGTACAGAGCATAGTAGTAAGAACAAACAACATCAAAGGATAATGAGTAAAAGACAGTGTTAAAATTGAGCAGGCAATAAAATGATACCTAAGGATTAAGCTGATTAAGATATAAAGAGAAAATGCTGTACTGTGGCTGGGAGTTTAGTTAGTCGGGGTAGGTGCAAGGACAGAGTCAATGCATTTTTAGGTGAGACTTGACAGTGGTTTTGAAAAGACTGCTGGATGGTAATTTGGTTATCAAGGTGGGGGAGGTTGTTCCATAGTTTAGAAGTAGCACAGGAGAATATGGCTTCTCCTGCTGAGGTTTTCAATTTGGTGGTAAGAAGTACATTTTTGCTGTTGGATCTTGGGGGTCTAGAAGAAGAGTAGGGTTGGAGTAGGTTTTGAAGTGATGGGATGTTATGGGGGTGGTTTATTAGTTTGTGGGCAAATGATAGTTGATTCAGGTGAAGAAGTTGAGGGAGTTCAAGCCAATCAAGTTCCCTAAGTGAGTTGCAGTGGTGGCTATGGTAGGATGCCCCTGTTGCAAACTTTGCAAATTTTATTGTAGCAGGACTCTAGTCTGTTTAGGTCAGTTTGTCTAAGGTTGTTAAGTATGGGAGAGGCATAGAGTAAGGTGAAGATTAGCTGGGAGTTGGCAATAGCAGTCCTGGCTGTCCTCGTTAGGTATCGTTTGTTTCTATAAAGTGTCCCGAGTTTTTTATGAACCTTTATGGTAAGAGATATATGGAGATCAAATCTGAGATTGTTGTCAATTTCCACACCTAGAAGTTTGGTGTGGTCAGATGGGGAGATGTTGGTGGTGTTCTTGGCATGAATGCTGAAGAGGGTGGAAGACTGTATAGATTTGGAGGGTTGAAAGATAATGAGTTTGGTTTTGTTTGAGATCCAGGATTGGTCTCCAGTCCCCTGTCTTTTTTGGCACTAAAAACAATCTTGAGTATTATTATTATTATTTACATTTGTTTACCATTGGAAAGCCAGCTTTCTAGAGATGTGAATGACCTTATGTAATATTTTGGAGTTCTGGTAAAGTGGGGGCAGAGCAGATGAGAGTGGAGTCATCTGCATATTGTATGAGCGTGCTGTGTTTGGTAGGGTCTATATTAGAACGTCGAACGGTTAGGTCGTTGAACGCCTAAACATCTACACCTAAACTTTGAACACTCAAAACCATGACTGGCCAATTATGCACATTTTTTCCCAGTGAAAAAATTTGCTTGGCCAATAAAAAAAAAAACATACTTTAAAACCCTAATCAAGTGTGTGTGTGGGGGGGGTTCACCCCCCTAACTAAATAAACAAACTCCAAGATTGCTCTACACTGGGGAAAAGGGCAAATCCTCGATGATGTCCAAGCAATTTCTTTCCCTGGGAAAAAAATTTGTGTAATTGGCAGGTCGCAGTTATGAGCGTTCGACATTTAGGTGTCTATGTTTAGGCGTTCGACAACCTAAATGTTTGAAGTAATAGGAGCCCTGCTTGCTGGAGGTATGAAAGTTGTTGATGAAGAGGGAGAATAGTAGGGGGCCAAGGATGGAGCCTTGGGGTATCCCAAGAGAGACTGGGAGACGACGGGATAGCTGATCTTGCCAAACCACTGATTGCTGTCGGCCAGAGAGATAGCTATGGGACCAGCTGGTGACAGAGTGGGAAAAGAAGAGATTACTGAGGACAGAGAGAAGAATATTGTGAGATACCATATCAAAAGCCTTTGACAGGTACAGAAATATAGCAGTGGAGAATAGGCCATTGTTTTTATTGTGCAGGATGTTGGTGAAGGAAAGCAGGGCGGTGGTTGTGCTATGAAATGGCCTGAAGCCATGTTGGGTTTTGGAGAGGAGGTTGTTAGTTAATAGATAGTTTAGTACCTGAGAGCTAATACATTTCTCAAGAATCTTGGAGAGTGGGGAGAGGATGGCAATGGGGTGGTAGTTTTAAAGGTCGGTGGAGGAGCCACCTTTGTGTAGAACAATGATGTGTGAAATCTTCCAAAGAGTAGACACATAGCTTTCTGATATGGAGCAGTTAATTAATATGGAAATGGATAGGCTAGGGTATCCACTGCTATTTTTAGGTATTCTGAGGGAAGGTTGTCAACTGCAAGTATAGTGGGCTTAAGTTTTGTCTGAATTTTTTTTTTATATAGGAGGTGGGTACTGTGGAGAAGGTGAAGGAGGGGGGATGGGAGTTGGGGCTAGTGGATGAGGAGAGTTGTTTGGCTAGTGATAGAATGGTTTCAGTGACGTGTATGTTGAAGGAGTCAGCTATACTGCTGGAGGACTAGGAGATGGTTGGTGGAGGGGTGCCTTGCTTACCTTGGTGGAGTGTGGAGTTTATTGTGGACCAGAATTGCTTAGGATTGTGATAGGAGGAGTATAGGGTGGACTGATAGTAATGGGCTTTATCTATTTTTGTTTGCTTTTTTACTTTGTTATGCAATTCAAGGAAGGATTGCCTAGCAGAGGGGGTTTTAGTTTAGCACCATTGTTTCCATGCTTTGTCTCAGAGTTTTAGGAGTCCCTGGCTGTTTTTTTGCAGCCGGGGGGGGGGGGGGGTTAGTTTTGACTCTGGCATATATTAGGGGAGCGTGGGTGTTTAGGATGATGAGGAAGGTGGAATTGAAGAAGTAGATGGCTTTGTCTAGGTTGAAGTATTTTAGTGGTGTCCAGTTACAGTTTTGGAGGGAAGAGTTGAAGGAGTGGGGATTAAAGTTTGTTGTATTGCGAATTTGTCTATGGATAATTTGACTGCCATTTTTTACATGGTGTTTTAGGAGGGAAATGGGGGTATGGTCACTGAGGCTATCAGGTAGACAGCCTGTAGTGTAGGAGTGGGTATTTTTGTTGCCCAGTATCCAATCAAGGATAGTGTGGTTGTTGGGTGTTTTATTTATATGGGTAGGAGACTGTATTAGTTGGGAAAAAACATGTAGCTTTAGGTGAATGGTTGGGTGGACATTGTTACAAGACAGCCAGTTTCTGTTAGAGTCACTTAGGATGATGGTTTCTTGGGGAAGAAAAAGATTGGCCCAATTTAGGAGGTTTTCTAGAATAGGAATATTCTGGCCTAGGGGGAAGTAGCAGCCAATAATGTTTATGATTTTATTTGGGTTTAATTTGAGGCTGGCATATAAGATTTATTCCTTTCTAATCAGGGGGGCTGAATTGTTGATAGTTTGAATGTTAAGGTGGTGTTTAAACATGAGTCCTACACTGCCACCTTTCTTTGATAGTCTATCTGTGTGGAGGATGTTATAGCCAGGGGGGATTTTCCTCACTTTTGATGTGGGGTTTGAGACAGGTTTTAGTTAGGAGAGGATGTCTGGGGAGGAAAATCCGGATCTTATTTAGTCTGGGGAGGGGACTACTTGGATGACTTGTTTTTGAAGCAGCTTTTGAATCTCTACTGCTGTTATAACTCTCTGATTGGGTGGAACATCAGGGATTCACTTTTGGAGTTTTGGCAAAAGGTTGAAGGGGATATGATAACCTCTGGTAATTATTTTCTGCATCCAGGTATCCAAAGTTATTGTAAGCCAGGCTAAACGGTGCAGAGGAAATCTTCCCGTGATTGCCTCCAGATGTAAGCAATCAGGCCTCCATTCAGGAGCACTGATAGGGTTGTCCCAGAAAGGAATCTCTGGAGCCATGGTTACGCGGACCCCCTCTGCCATGGGCGGGGTGTCTTCCAGAATAATTCTCTCCTCTTCCCTGGGGGGAACTCACCACATGTGTCCTGAAACGGCCCTTGGGTCTTCTTGAACCATATTTTTCCACTGCTCTGATTCCTGGAATAAGGTTTTTGTGGAGCGGAAAAATGAACTCCCCCAGCAGAAAAGTCTTTCTGTCTTTTTCACACCTGGCTAGTGTGTCTCTAACTTTTAGGCCAAACAAAGAAATACCATCAACAGCAGAGTTGATAAAGGAAGACTCAAAGGGTTCCATGAAGTCACACAAGCACATCCAGGCATGATGGCTAATAGCAACGCCTGTACCCACTGCTCTAGATGTCCCTTCGGCTGTATGAGCAATAAGCTACATGGACAAATTTGAGATAGACTCCAGGGTGGCAAGCTAAGAGGCAACCTTTTCCTAAACTACATCAGGCACTGCTCCTGCAAGGGTGTCTGAAAGTCCAGTTATTGGATCCCTTTTGAGTCTAGTAAAATGTGCCAAGAAGTTCAAGGATCGAATAGCGAAGGATGTTGAACCAAAGTCCCTCTTCCCAAATCAGTCCATCATCCAGAACTCTCGGTTAGGAGGATGAACAGTTGAACTCTCTTTGGTCAGTTCCTTTTTGGTGGCCGCCACTACCTCCATGGCATCCACTGCTAGACCCTTTGGCCAATGGGGCTGATCTTCTGAGGCTGACAAAATCTTATCCAGTCTCTAGGGAATCGGCTCTATGGAGTCAGGAGCCCTCCACACTCGCTGAGCAATCAACTTAACTAGGTTGTCAGCAGGTGGGGTCACCCAAGAAGTAGATGGGCTGGCATGAAAAGCTTGCAAGAACACCAATTCCTCAGAGGATGGGTTTAAGGGCTTCCAATCACCCCTCTGTTTCAGTATTTCCAGGATGTCTACAAAGGAGACATTCTGGGGGTGACCATGGGGAACCTTCCCACTCGTAATCTGTGTCTTCAGAGCCTGATTCTTCTGCAGAATCTAGGTGCTTCCTCTTGCACGTCCTCTTATGGGGTGGCTCCTCAGGAGGATGTTCTAAGGAGGCCTTTGAAGACGGGGGGGACTCTGAACCAGGGTGTCTTGCATCTCTTGTGCCTGCTATCCACATGTAGCAGATTATGACAGCTGCATACCAGAGGAGATGAAAATATGGTACTCCAATTAGGATGGAGCCAGCTGGGAGCCTGTTGAGGTGAAGGTTTCCAGGGAAGGCAGGCCCACCCAAAAAGGGATGGGAGTCCATAACTGAGAAAGACAACCTCTGAACCAGTGTCACAACCCACTCGGACAAGCCACCACCCATAGCAGGAGCCAAGAGAGGGCTCAAAACCGCCATCACCCCAAGAGCATAGACTGCACCATGGAAACAACTGGAACCATTCTAAGGATCTCAGAACCAACAGCCAAACCACAGTCCTGATTATGCAATGGATCCAAAAGAGCTGAAGACCACAGAGTCGATTCCAGCACCAAGGTGAGGCCCACTGTCGGCACCGAGATAGCTGGCCTCGGAAGCGTCAAAGTGGAGGCCTCCAAACCTTGATGGGAGGTTGGAGGATAAACTGGTGGAGTCCTTGGAGAGTAAGCCTTGGCTCCAGGTGAGAGAGAGGTTTACAAAGGTGTGGGGAGACCCCGGTTTCCAATAGCTGCTCCACCAATCTGACTACATCCAATTCTAAGAGACTCCTGGAAGAATGGATCGACATTCCCAAAGGGGACTCAGGCCTACCCAGAAAGGGACTTGGTTGACCCAAGAATGGGTCTACTGAAGGGGAATATCTAGTTCTGGGAATTATTATTGAATTGACTTTCAGCACCATAGGCTGTTGTGCAGAAGGGAAAGCTGGAACCGAATGAGAGGAAAGTGGTGGTGGTGCAGAAACTATTGTCGGTGTCAAAGAGGTCGTTGGCGCCAAAGCTGTGGTCAGTGCCAAAGAGGTTTGAATTAGTTCAATGATCAATGGCACCACTGCATTTTGGTGCTGAAGGTGATGATATTGTCATTTTCAGTACTTTGGTTTTCAGTTCCAAAGATACTGCAGATTTTAGGACTTTGTTTCATGTGCCGAAGGAGAGGTTGGCACAGAGTGGCTTCTTTCCTTCACATCTGGTTTGAGAGATTTTGAAGTCTCAGCCTTAGAAAAGGCTTCACTGAAGGAACATTTTAACACGTCTTTTAAGATAAGCTTATTGCGCCTCTCTGCTAAAGTATGGGTGCTAAGTGAGGGGCGCCCAAACAGTATGCATAAGAAAGATGCCCATCAGAGTTGGGCATCTTTCTGCCACAGTCCTGACACTGTTTGACTCCATATGTCTCCTTTTGCTTTTCCACCATGTCCAAATCACTCTTACACACACACACACACACACACACGCACACACACACACACACACACACACACACACTCACACACACACACACACACACTCTCATGTCACACATGTAGAAAGGAAGGAAAGGAGGTTTTTTTTTTTTTAAACAGATCTACCACCAGTGGTATTGAAGAAATACCCTAAGGGTATAGAGAGAGAAAAAAGGGAAGCGGATACAAACAATGGTATTTAAAGACTACCAATGGTAAGAAGGAAAAAGGGGGGAAAGGGGTCTGATACCAACAATGGTAATAAATACTGTTAGGTAAAGGGGTGGGTAGAAACAGTCCGAAAGCAGTCACACACTCAAAAAAAGGAGCGAAAACTATCCAGTAAGAAAAATAGTTTTAGACAAAAATCCCTAGAAATGACAATAAGAAAAAGACATTTTTAAATCATTTAGCTAAGAGTATCAATGGAAGCATCCAATTTTCAGCATGGCAAACGAGATCTACGGTAATGGGATGAGAGGCATTGTGTGTAGAGCCTTATCTGGAGAGGTTTTGGCTGGTGTGAGCTACATATAACGTCTGAGTCGGTTCTGAGAGGTTGGAAACGAACCCATCAGTCAAGAATGATTGAATACTAGCAGATCAGATACATAGTTGCATACGTACATCTCACAAGTGTAACATGTATTCATCTTTATTAAAAAACATTGTGAAGAATGCTAGTAGATGTATGCTTTGATTGAGGGAAGTTTCTGAAGCTACTTTAGGTAAAAAAAAAAAGGGTTTAGTTCATAAGGAAACTCTGTCTTGGTGAAGAATGATATAAGGTGGCTGGCAAGACAAAGCTTGAATTTTGGACACTTGTCTAGCAGAATTAATGCCTATCAAGAAGGCAGTTTTCCATGACACAAATTTTAAATCATCTCTGGCAGCAGGTTCAAAAGGGGGTTGTTTCAAAGCCTGTAGTAAAATAGTGAGGTCCTAATCGGGAATGGGATCCTTAATATGAAGCCTAAGGAGGAAGGTAACCCTTCAGGAAGGTTTTTCACAATTTGAGAGAAGCCAGACAATTGTGATGTTCACTCAGATGAAATTTAAAAATGACTGCTAGCTGAACTTTAGTGGTCAAATAAATGGCACCTTTGTGGAAAAGTGGAAAATTTCATCTCTGCAGGAAATGGTGTCGAAAAAAAGTCCAGTTTTCCCTTGGAGGCCCAAACAGAGAACCTTTTCCAATTACTCTCATATATTTTTCTAGTGGAAGGCTTTTGAGATGAAGAAAGAATGTGAACTACTTGAGAAGAAAGCCTGGACTGACTAGTCATCATGGGAAGTGGAGAAACTATGCTGTTAGTTTCAAGGCCTGAATATCTAGATGGGACATATCGGATGGGTGAGACAGAAGATCTGGATTTAGTCCAGCAACCATGAAAGACGTACTAGATGAGGCCAAAGTGCGGGGAACTACATTTGCAAAGACCAGAAAGGGGAAAGGAGGATAACTGTGGTCTTCTGCTGAGATGTTTTCTGTAGGAATTCAGGAATTACAGGGGTAGGTGGATAAGTATACAGGAGACCAGAGGGCAAATTGTGAACTAAAGTGCCTCAGTGACTCCATCTCTGGAGGAATTAGGACAAAAGCTGCTGCATTTTGAGTTGGCAGAAGAAGTGAAAAGATCACAGCAAGGTTGGTCCCAATGGGGAAAGATTCATGATGCCACTGCCAGATTGAGAAACCACTTGTGAGGCAGTAGCAGAGTTCTGCTCAGTCTGTAAGCTAAAATGTTGGCCTTCCCCAGTATGTGCATTGCCATTAGAAAGCAATTTGAAGACATTGCCCATTACCAAACTCTCATCACTTCTCAATACAGTGGATATGAATTTGTTCCCTCTTGCTTGTTGATGTAACAGATTACTGTCATGCTGTCTGTCTGTATAGAGATCACCCCTACAGGGAGGACATCCTGAAAGGCCTGCAACACTAGCAGGGCTGCTCTCATCCCTAAAATGTTAATGTAAAGACTGGCCACTGTCAGAGACCATGTACCCTGGACCATCTTCCCTGTGTAATAATGCTCCCCACCCCAGGCAGTCACCATGGAATTGGGTGGCGGAGAAACAAAGAGACATCCTTGAGTTACTGCTGAGACCGAATCCACCACATTACATGCTGTCTGCAAATTTTTGATATACAAATTGAAAAAGACATGTACTGATGTCTGAAAGGCCACTAAACTGCAAGTGTTCACTGCAACACTGTCATATAATGTCTTGCCATAGGAACCAAGGTAATGGAAGCTGCCATCAACCCCAAAAGTTTTAACACTAACCTGGCCCATGGTGTCTGGTATGAAAGAAGTTGTGAGACTTGATTCATCAAGGTGGATAGTCTGCTCTGCTGTAGTCTTGCCATCTGTACTGTTGTGTCCGGTTGAGCTCCTATGAACTCCAGCTCTTAAACTGGTAAGAACTTGGATTTGTCATGATTTACTGTGTCAGTGAAGGAAACCAGGGTGGTGGTTGTGCTATGATATGGCCTGAAGCCATGTTGGGTTTTGGAGAGGAGGTTGTTAGTTAATAGATAGTTTAGTACCTGAGAGTTAATACATTTCTCAAGAATCTTGGAGAGTGGAGAGAGGATGGCAATGGGGCACTAGTTGAAAAGGTCAGTGGAGGAGCCACCTTTGTGTAGGGGAATGATGTGTGAAATCTTCCACAGAGTAGGCACGTAGATTTCAGATATGGAGCAGTAGCTGTAGAACATAGTTTCTGGCCTAGACTAGAAAATATCTGGTAGCATCACTGAACAGCCAGTCATCTAGATAAGGGAACATGGAATCCCTGCAGTCTTGAGATGAGCTACAACCACTGCCGTTCATCTGGTGAACACCCAGAGGGCTGTGGTAATGCCAAAGAGAAGTCCCAGCTAGAAGCGAAGGAATCTCATCGATCACCTGTCCATTCTGATCTGGTAGTATGTATCCTGAAGATCTATTGAGGACATCCAATCATCCTTCCATAGAAGTGGGAGGATAGACTGTACAGTGACAATCTAGAAAGTAGAATGTTTGACATATTGGTTCAGCCAGCTGATGTCCAAGATTGGCCTGAGGTTGTCATTCTTTTTTAGCTCCAAAAAGAACCTTGAGTAAGTTCTGAATGCTTGCTGGTCTGGAGGATGACTCACTTTCTCAGGAGATTTTCTATTTCTAACACTGCTGCTTTTCTGTGAGAGGGTGGCACATTGGGAATTTTCTTTTTACTAATGGGGTTAGGGAAATAAAGGAGATGTAATAACCTCTGGTTACCACTGTCCACACCCAGACATCTTTGGTGATGGATGTCCAGGCTTCTGGGTGCACAGACAAGCTCCCCCACTGCCTTCAGAGTGCAGCAGTCAGGTAACCATTCAGGAGTGCTGGCAAGGCCTAACTAAGAAATGTCCATATAAGCCTTGGTTCTGCAGGCCTCCTCTATCACAAGGCCAACATCTGCCATTAGAGTATTCCTTCTTACCTCAGGGAGATCTCGTTCTAGAAGTATCCTGAGAAAACCCTTGGTATTTTTGGAATCACAGTTTTTTACCTCTTTTTTTAGTTTCTACAGAAGATCCTCTGGGAGGCTAGAAAAATGTATGCACACTGCAGAAAGGGTTTTCCCATCCTGCTCACTTCTGAAAAGTGTGTCCTTTACCTTAAGGATGAACAGAGTCAGGCCATCAAGTAGAACCTTGATAAAAGACATCTTAAAAGGTTCTGCAAAGTCACACAAATGCATCTAAGCATGTCTCCATTGCATTAAAAATCAGTTGCATGGAGGCATTCGATATGGATTGAAGGGTAGCCAATTATGAATCCAAAGTCATTTTGTACTCCACAGACATAGACTCAGAGAGGGACTAGGAGAGCTCCTTTGTCAAGTCCCTCTGAAATCTAGTCAAGTGAAACAAATAGTTCAGTGACCTTACAGCAGGATAAGGACCCAGAGCACCCAGATGAGGAGTGGGTGAAACCAAGAGGGAAATTGATGTCTGGCCTCCAGCAATGGAGTAAGCTCTCTCCACTATCTCAAAAGCAGACGTTGACGGGGGCAAGAGCCAAAGCTATGGCACCAGAATGAGCAATTGGACCAATTCGACCCCACTCAGAGACCAAGGCCAGAGTGAAGCTATCCAGTGCCACCGCACAGAGAGGAAGGGATGACTTCAACAACTTGAGAGTCAAGTCTTTGCCCATGGAGTTAGCACCAAAGATACAGTCTGAGATCCATCCGGCTCTGAGGAAACTGGAACCTGTTGTATCAGAGAAGATGCCAGAGTCAATGAATACCATAACTTTGGATCTGATGTGGCAGCCCAGAAAATCTTGGATCCACAGACCCTGAAAGCTACAGGCTGGATTGGAGCAGGAGAAGCCAAAGGCAAGGTGGAAAATCCAAAGTTCACTGGTGTGATGGGAGATGGAGATGGAAGAACTCCTAACTGGATTTGGGTTCTGAGGAACTTCTTCATCATTCTAGCCACATCTGAGAGAGACTTCTGGTAGATCTTAAGGTGGAAGATTGGGACAGAGGTCTGCAGGATTTCTGTCTGGGTCTCTCATGAAGAAAAGAGGAGCACAGCCTATGGAAGACTGGCTTTGGCAAGGGAGGAGCTTTGGATCGCAGCGCAATCAGATCCAAAGAGACTTTCAGATCCAAGAGCCTTGAAAGTTTTGCAGATGATGCCAAAAACAATGTCAATAAAGGACAGCAGTCCGAGGAATCACTGTCGCATCTCTCTGCTTTTCTCTTTAGACTTAGCATTCCTGTCCCCCTTTATGTTTGAGGTCTTCCTCTTAGATGGGGATGCTCCAGAAGCAAACAATGATTTAGTGGATTCACAAGGTGGGGGAAGACCCTTGAGAACCAATTTATTATGGCACTCAGTGACAGCTTCGTACCCAAAAGCTGTACAAATTGAGCTGTCTTCTTCAGGTGTGCAGTCTCTAAACAATATACATACTTAAGGTGTGTATTAAACCCAGCTGATTTGTCAGACATAATTAAACTGAGAACACCCCGCACACAAAGCCACAAGAATTACAAAAGAGACAGAGAACAGAGCTATGCCAGTGAAGTAGTACCCTAATACTATATAATAATAATAATACTTCGAACAATGATAAAAAGAAAACACTAGGAAAACCACTAGTAACAGAAAAATATAACAGATACCAAGGGAGTGCGAGAGAGAGAGATTCAGTTCAAAGATTTTTATTTATTTATTTTTTGGTAAGGGTGGACAATAATAAAAAAAATGTAAGTTAACGCAGAAGAGAAAGGTGTAAAATAGGAAAAAAGCTAAATATTAAGACGCACTTAGCTGAGGCGAGCCAGAGCAAATGAATTGCATGTGTCTTAAATGAGCAGCAAATGAGATTTGGGTAATGTTGGGGGCAGGAGGGGATTGTGGGTAAGAGGAGGAGCCTGACCCATGTATCCTAAAGCTGCCAAAGTCAGATCCAAGGTTGGATCAGAAAATCATTTGTTGAGGAAGGATACAAAATACAACATCAGATCTACTGTTTTAGTGAAAATGTCTTCCCCAAAAGCACTTATGCAGATAACACAGTATTCCCTTTTCTCCAATGTTGCTTGACGTTAGAGTCTATTTATTTAAATTTATGGCATCCTCCTCTGTGTTTTTCCAAACGTGCCTTCAGCAAAACATTTTTTGGAGGTTTTTGATTTCCTAGAATGCGGTATTCATGTATTGACATTCATGCATTCTATTTCACCTTTAAATTCAAATATACCAAGTATATACATTCCTTTGATTAACAACACTATAAAAGCTTTCAAAAATATTTGGGAAACTAAGATTAGGACAGTTTTATCAAAGCAGTATAAAAATAAAATTTTCATTTTGCCAGCAGATCACATAGCTGTGCTTTGTAATCTAAGCAATAATATTTGTTCGACTAAAGGTTGATAAAAAGGAAAAGGGAGAAGTACAGTATTAGACTGCTGTAGAACTTGGAAATGGAAATGTTTATCTTATCAGGCTTATTACAGGCAAGTGCAGGGATCTGCCAAGTGCTGAATAAAATAAAATACCCTCCAATATTTCAGCTTTTCTTCAGATTTGGCATCATCATTTGGGCATTGCTTTTGTAGGCCAAAGATATACCGTAGTACCGAAGATCCTCCTTTATGTCCAGTTGTGGCTTCTTCTTGATGTAAAACAGAGCCTTGCACTTTGTATGTGAATTTAAGTAGAAATCCATAGTGAAAAAATGTAGGTAATTTATTTTAGCTTTATGACATTTTATTTCTAAATTAAAGGAGCTTGCCATTTTAAGAAATTACTTTTCAGCTACAAATGATATTACAAGTTTATGCACTGTTCTTCCTTACCAGTTGGATTTAATTTGGTTAAAAATTACATTTCAGTGTGGTTGTTTTAACCACAGGTGAGGGTGGATTTTTGGGTTTATATTAGGATATGATTAAAAAAAATTGTTTTGTTTATGGTCAGAAAGTGTACCAACAAGACAAGAAAGCAGCAATAGGAGGCCCCCATCTATGCCAATACAGTATTGAAAAATGTATGACTGTTTTTGTCTATGAATGCAACTTAAAAGCATAAGTGTCTTTACATTTTATTAACGAGTTGCTATTCAATCAGCCAGGAACAAAAGCTGATCTGAATGTTGAGCTAAGCAGTTTGCTGCTGATCCTGTGAAATCATTTCTTATATTTGTTAAAAATGAAAGATGTACAATCAAAGAAGTTGATTGTGGAGATAGCTAAAGACTATGTAGTCCTGCATACATAGAATTCAGTGCTATGCATCCTGACCCTCTAACAGAATGAGGTGAAAAGTCAGTTCATTCAGCTGGGTAGGCCTATCGTCATGTAATGATATTTTTTCATAGTGAAGAGGAGCAACATGTTAATAACTTTATATGTATAGGCTATGCCAAAGATCCAGTTGTTTCTATGTCATCAGAGGTGACTGCAAGTAGAAGGAACTGTTTTAAACATTTTACTTCAGCGGACAGAGACTCAGTGCCAAGAAGACAAGAATGACAGTTTTCTGCTACCTGGGTAAGAATTAATTTAGTTTTCAGCAACCTGAGTATGGTGCTTATATTTAGTTTGGATATTTTCCCTATTTTCCCCATTAGGAATATTTTTCTAACAATGGGCATATTTTAACAGCCCAATAAGAAATGCATTGTTCTAACAATGGGCATATTTTAACAGCCCAAGAAGAAATAATTAATGTTGTTAGTGTTAATTATGTGTTTATTAATAAACTAGATTCTCGTTTAATTTGATGGGCTATTTTGGAAGAATGCTTTCTAATGTTAAAAAATGTCATGGAAGCTATTCACATAATCAATGCAACCAATACAGATATACTTCTAATCCCTTGCTTTATTGTGCAAACACTGATAATAGCTACAGAGCCCTTAAAATTAATTGGAAGTCTAGTAATTTAATGTCAGAATGTATATTCATGTTGTTCAAAAAAAGAGTTTGTTTTGTACTGTCATTCTATTTGTTGCCATATCTTAATTGATTTTTATTTTATATTGTTGAGACAGATATCCAGGAGTGACAATGAAGCACTTCTTAACCAAAAAACATACCAGAAACACAAAAACTGAAAGCCAGTGTTTCCCTAGTCTTAGTAAACACTTACATTTTAAATCATATTTAAAGGGGAGGCCACTTAAGCATTAAGGCTTTTATTAGAATCAAAGTGTCCATTGCTTTATAAACGTCTTTCCAACTATTATGCTTTTAGTTGTCAAAGAGTTGTATCGTGATTTTACTATAATGTGTCATTGTCATGGTGTGTACTTTTAATGTTCCATCTGTGTTGTCCATTTTCAGTCTTACTCAACCTAAACCTATGGGTTCAGATCTGATCCCTTGACTCCAACTCAGCTCAATGATCAATGTGGTAACCAAAAAAACTCTCAAGTTTCTCCCTTACCCATAATGCTCCCTTTCTAAGTACCTCACATCTTGTTTGTTAATAGAAGTAAAACAAAATATTATAAGTATTCAGAGAGACTATATCTGGAGCTTAGTACAAGGGAAGCATCTCCCTAAGACTACTCGCTCATCTAGGAGTTCAAAGGTATACGGCTGGTGGGTGGGGAACTGAGGAAGAATGAAACTGGACAACACAGATGGAATATTATGGTGAGTACATAACTTCTTTATCTGATGTTGTCAATTTTCATTCTATCCTCAACCTATGGGACAGATTCTACCAGCTACCTTAGATCATGGGTGGACTCAAGGAAGGATGTTCCTCAGCACCATTGAACTGAATGATGCTCTAACCATGAAGACCAGTTCCAATTTGTAATGAGTAATAAAGGTATGAGGAGTAGCCCAAGTTGGTGCTGCAGAAATGTCATTCACAGAGACTTTACTCTGAAAAACAGACGAGGTTGCCATTGCTCTAGCAGAATGGGCTCACAACAACTTTGGCAAAGTCATGCCCAAACAATCATAAATGAAAGTAATACAACTGGTACAACATCTGGACAAAGTTACGTTGGTGACTGGCTTACCCAGTTTAACATCTTAGAAGGAAACAAATACTTGGTCAGATTTCCTGAAACCTTTGTTTCTATGAAGTTATAAATGCAATTGTCTGTGAACATCTAATAAATGTAACAAGTATTCACCTTTGTTCTCAAATTTTGGAAAAAATACTGGTAAATTGATGGACTGATTGATATTTGTCTCTGATACCACCTCTGGTAAAAAAAAAAGATGGATTAGTATGAAGAGGTGCTCTATTTTTGTGAAAAATCAACTATGGTGGTTTGCAAGATAAAGCCTGAATTTCTGAAATTCTTCTTGCAGAAGTCATGACTACCAAGAAAATAGTCTTTCAAATAAAGGAACTTGAGGTTTCACCTGACTGCTGGTTCAAAAGGGGAGTGTATAATGGCCTGCAGCACTAAATTTAGGTCCCGAGGGGTGAGTAGGGTCTTTATAAGGGGCCTTTGGAGATTTCCTCTCAGAAATGCTATGCAAAGTTTATGCGAAGCAACTGAGGAACCATGGAAACCAATGTGGAAATTGGATATTGCTGCCAACTGGACTTTAATAGTCAAAGAAGACGACCCTTCATTGAAAGGTTGCGCTAAAAAATCAAGTATATCATGAATCTGAGCACAGAAAGGATCAATGATATTTTGTAATGCCCACTGTGCAAATCTTTTCCATTTACTGGAATACAGTTTATGTGTAGACAGTTTACAAGAGTATGTGTCGGACTGGAGAGGAGAACATAGGATGTCTGGCTATTAATGGAATTTGAGAAGCCATGATGTCAGCCTGAGACTGGGTATGTCTGGATGAATTATGCCCATCAGGTGAGACAGGAGGTCTGGAGTTGGATCCAGAATCCACAGCTGGTAAAGTAAGTGAGGCCAGAGGAAGGGAAACCAAATCTGTCGAGGCTAATATGGTGCAATCAGGATTACTTTGCTGTTTGACCTGGCTGCTTTCTGCAAAAATGTGTGATTAATGGAGTTGAGTGAAAGGCATAAAGGAGACCAGGATGGCCAATCATGAAGAAGAGGATAGCTCATTGACTCCCCACTTGGGGGGATCTGGGTGAAGTAGTTGCTGCACTTTCTGTTTAAGGGAGAGATGAAAAGATAACAGCAAGGCTGACATCAACAGAATATCCTTTTCGTCACATTCTGATTGAGGAACTATTCATGGGGTAGAAGAATGGGGTTCCTATTATTTGACTGAATGTTTAGGTTAGCGAATACCTGAACGTTGATCTGGCATAGATGGGCAGGTACCAAAAGCATCCAGGTACACTCAGTCCTCAGACAAAGGATTTTTGGGCTTCCAATCACCTCTCTGCTTTAACATTTCCAGGCTGTCACCAAAGAAGACATCATCAAGAGGTGACGTTAGGGACACTTTGCCCTCATCAAAGTCTGTGTCTTTGGTGACAGATTCTTCTGGGGAATCCAAGTACTTCCTCTTGCACAACTTCTTCTTAGGGACCTCCTCAGTGAGATAGTCTCAGGAGGTATAAGAAGAAGTGGGAATACCCTGCTGAGAAGCCTGGGGTTTCAGTACTCGCTGTCCCTGTAGAGAAAAAGGTTGAGACTCTGTATACATTGATGACAGGGCTGGGGGCTGAGGATCAGAGGAGGGTGGGGCCTTTTGAGCTACTGAAGCAGACATGGCTGTCTCCAAAACCTCAAATGCTGACCTTCCCTGAGAGGGACAGGACTCTGGATCCAAGAGAGCAAAAGTCTGGATCCTAGTTCCTCCCTGCTCGAAGGAAAGTCCTCCTGAGGCCGAAGCCAGAGCTGAGCTAACCTGCTAAGACTAGGCAGTTATGGTTCTGAGAGGTCTCTGTCTGTGACTGAACCAAAGAACTCAGAGCAAATGACAGATCCAGTGAGAGAGTTATCTCTGGATACGAAGAAGACGGCACCAGGCAGCTCAGATCCTAGAACTCCAAAACTTCAAAAGAAGTCGTCAGAGGAGAATGTAATGGAGGGGTAGCCAATGTACAGAACTCCTGACTCAAAGGGGTAGGAGCCAAAGAAACCCAAGCATACTCTGCACCCAGATAATCTTTCTCACCAGTCTCTCCACGTCTTCTTCGGTCAAATGTCTAGAAGAGCAGGTAGACATTAGAGATGTTGACTTTGGTCACCCAAAAAGGGAGAAGAGACTCTAAATGGGACCATGTGGCAAAAATAACAATCTTCTTGGAGATGATGAGATCCCAAGCAATATACATTCAGAATAAGGCATTTTCCTCTGGAGAGGTTAAGCAAAAACTAAAAAAACGTAAACTTATATATATATATATATATATATATATATATATGTATATATATATATATATATATATATATATATATGTATATATAAATATATATATATATATATATATATATATATATATATATATGTGTGTGTGTGTGTGTGTGTGTGTAATGTAGATATATATATATATATATATATATATACATATATATATATGGTTCTAGGTTATAACACCGACAGCACACAACATCGACAACGACATCACCGACACCACATCATCGACAGTTCACAAACACGATACCGCACACACTCAGCACATCATCACAACAACCAATAAACAAAACAAATTCCCTGACCAAAAACCACACACACAACACAAGCACACCTAAATCCTAACAAACAAACACTAAACCTTACATACACAACTATCCACAACCCTAACCGAAACCCTAACCCTAAGGTCTATCACTATCGCACACTAGCCTAACCCGAGCCCTAACCCTAACTCACTAAACCCGCCCCTAACCCAAAAAAATTCACTACTGCACCCTTACCTAACCCGCGTCCTAACCCTAACTCACTTAACCCGCCCCTAACCCAAAACATTCACTACTGCACCCTTACCTAACCTGCGCCCTAACCCTAACTCACTTAACCCACCCCTACCCCTACAGACCGTCAACATCGCACACTTACCTTACTCGCACCCTAACGTCCGTCACTACCGCATACTTACACATCCTTTCCCCATCTCGGTGTTCTCCGCGTCGGTGTTTTCATCCGTCGATCTTCTGGCATCGGTGATTTCGCTGTCGGTCTTCTCATCTGTCGACGTTGTAACCCAGACCCATATATATATATATATATATATGGATTCACTATACAATCTCAAAGTACTGAAATGTCGAATTTCAGTATTTCGAGACTGAATAGTCGAAAACCCACATACACGAAAACCCACAATCACGAATACCACAACCGCGACCATTCACACACACACACAAACCAAGACATAATCACACACACATACACCTACCTAACTAAACAAACATAACAACACACAGAAACACACCTAACCTACCTATAAGCAGGGGGGCAAGCCCCCCTGCACCTCCCACGCCCCCCACTTATATATTCTAACTCCAAGGTCGCACTAAACACACACAAAAAACACCACCGCACACTCACACACACTAAAATCCCTATTCAATATCCTCAAACAAATAACACTTACCTGAAACCCCAGATAAATCCACAAATCGCACCACATGTAATGAACGTGACACCACGGCAGTGGTGGATTCGACATTTCCGGATTTGACACTTCCCCATTCGGCATAGTGTAGTTTTGAGTAACTCCACTTTCCACTATTCGGTCTCAACATACTGAAATTCGAGATTTCAGTACGTCGAGACTGTCTAGTGTATATATATATATATGTATGTATATATATATATATATATATATATATATATATATATATATATATATACACACACACACACACACACAAACATATATATAAAGAAGGAAAAAAAAATTGGGGTAATACCAACACTGATAAGAAAGGAATACACTAAGTGTAAGGGGAAAGAGTACTACTGATAGTATTCAGAGATACGTTCGTACAAAAGGAAAGGGAAAATAACAGCAAGAAATCAGTTGTTAGGTAAGGGATATAAGCTGCACTAAAATAAACAGAAAATGTAAAAGGAAAGTATTTAAAAAGAAAAAGATTTAAATTCAATGAAACAGACATCTGCTCAAGAGCAACTGGTCAACACATCTAATGCGAATAGTGGCAAATGAGATCTGATGTACTTAGCATACCTCTCAACCTGGAAACATCAAAAATCTGGACAAGGCCCATGAAAAATAGGTACAAATCTGTACGCTGATTAACATCTAATTTACATACATAATTAAGTAACCCCACCCACTCCAGTGGAATTGTGGGGTACCAACTTTCAAAAGCAAACTGAAGAAAAGACAACCAAAATATGGTACCAGAGTCTCCCTGCAGCCATTCCAATGCCCCATTACATGGCAATTTCTCCCCATTTACCATAAACACTAATGTGTGCATATTGCTTTACTTCTGCAATGATTATTTGGATTTTATTTTTACATTTTGCAGCACAACAATGCACAACACATTAACAAACATCTGCTAAACAAAGCAATACTGTTTCACAATGAAAATACTCGGCATTAAAACTTCTCTGCCATTGTAACTCAAATTCATTAAAATAGCATTGAAACCCACACAACACATCCAAAGAAAATGCATCTGACCAGTGGTGGATAAAAATTACCTTTGGGCTGTTTTCAATTCATTGGCCCCTTGCACACAAAACAAGAAGCATACATGTGTTTTTTTCTTTGATACACCTTCCTGACTTTATTAAGTTATATTCCTTGTACAATATATCATATTTGTTCAACAGAGCGCATTTTAAATTTATTGCTTGAACATTGTTCCAGTAGGCTGTACTGTAGGCAATGAAACAAAATGCATGAACCAATAATGACAAAACTGCCCAATTCAGAACATTTCCATCATAAAAGTCTACTTCCACACCCAGACTATAAAAAGAAAGACATTAGTGTAAGCCATAGGCATCTTGCACATCTTCTTGCACTTATTTTCAACTTCAGTTTTTTTTAGGGGGGGCAAAATGTCAAAAACCAGGGACACATTTTAAACATTGCTTGTATAATTATAGAAAGTTGCTAGAATAAAATGTGTTACCACCATGCAAGTCACTGGCAAGTCTTGAACCCAGGACCTTATGCACTACAGTCATAGCAACATGCCACTATGCCAAATCAGCAGTTTCCTGAAAAAAGGAAGACTGAAACTTAATGGCTACTATTTAGTGAATTCAGTTCTCACTTCTCACCATAGCTCTCAACCTCTTAGCACAAAAAACCTGGACAAACAATGCCAATAATGGGGAATATAAATTCAGTTTTCACTTCTCACCATAGCTCTCAACTCTTAGAACAAAAGACCTGGACAAAGCTCACAAGTGGTGGTGGCTAGGGACTTGCCAGGGACACATTTTAAACATTACTTGTATAATTTTGGAAAGTTGCTAGAATAAAACGTGTTACCACCATGCATTTCACTGGCAAGTCTTGAACCCAGGACCCTATGCACTACAGTCAGAGCAACATACCACTATGCCAAATCAGCAGTCCCCTAAAAAAATAGGAAGACTGAAACTTAATGGCTATCATGTAGTGAATTCAGTTCTCACTTCTCACCATAGCTCTCAACCTCTTAGCACAAAAAACCTGGACAAACAACAAAGCCAATAATGGAGGAATACAAATTCTGTTCACTTCTCACCATAGGCTTAGCTCTCAACTCTTAGCACAAAAAAAATCTAGACAAAGCTCAGAAATGCTGATGGCTAGGGACTTTAAGCTCTTTTTACCTGTACCAAAGGTACAGGGTTTGAGCCTGAATACCTCTAACCACCAGGTGTACTACATTGGGGCATTTTCACACACACACACACAAACACACACCCCACCCACCCACTTTACTTGAGTCCAAAGATTCCCCCAACGATAATCCACTTCACTTGATTCCCCCAAACCCATGCTTCCGATGAAACGAGTTCTGCTGTTAACATTTCCCGGCCTGCTGCTGTTAATCCAAAATGAGTGCTGCTGTTTCCCGCTCTTGATAAATCCAAACCGGTGCTGTCTCCCACTCACATTTGCTCTTGTTAAATCCAAAATGCTGCTGCTGTAAATCCAAATGAGTGCTGCTGTTTCCCACTTGCATCTGCAGCTGGAAATGACAATGTGAGCTCAAGGAGCTCAATTCCGACTGGCTGATAGCCCTGATGGAGCTGATGTCATCTCGCACATGATGACGTCAGCTACGACAGTGCGATATTTGAAAAAATTAAGAAACCAAAAGAAAAAATATCGGAAATGAAGGGGTGCCACTCGGGAATCGTGGCACCCCTTCATTTGGACCCCAAAACTCAGTAAAAAATGAGTAATTCAGTATTGTTGAGAGGTATGGTACTTAGGAAGGGACCATTATGGATGAGGGAGAAGCTCAAGAGTTTTTTAGTTACCATGAGCTATAGTAATGGCCAAGTCAGATCTGTGATATGTTTATGAAAAGCAGAAGGCCATGACAAGTCATAAAACATGCTGCACCTCTTAACAGTTGAAGATAGAATGAAAATTGACAACATCAGAATGGGATTTTAAAAGCTTGTTTCTTTGGTTGTTGTTTTCTCTTTTTAAGGGTGATGTTGACCGATATTCCTGTCAATATAATGTGTCCAAGTTGTCAAGACTTGGAAGAATCGGGAAGCATTTTGATAAAAGACTGAAAAGTTATCTCCGTCTCCCATAATTGCACAAGTTAAATTATTTACAGACTGTTAAGAGGTGCAGCATGTTTTATGACTTGTCATGGCCTTCTGCTTTTCATAAACTTATCACAGTTTATCTATTTGCACCTCACAAGGAACAAAGTCAACTTCATGTAATCAGCATTAACAACTCCAACAATAAAGACTTACTTGTTTGTCACAGAAATATTCTCTCACCTATGGAACAGACTCTCAGTTTTAGAGACAATAACTCTATGATACAATGTACAGCCAGTTTAAACATTAATAAGGGTATTACAAAGTATAGAGTCACCATTCTGAAATATAAACTTTTAAATAAACTTTATATCTTTAAGACTGTGTGAAGTTAAATCCTAAACTATAGAACTATGTATTAATTAAGGGAGAGATGAAAAGATAACAGAAAGGCTAACCTCTTCAACAAAATATCATTTTCATCACATTCTGATTGAGGGACCATTCATGTGGTAGAAGAATGGGGTTCCTATTACTTGACTGAATGTTTAGGTTAGTGAATACCTAAACGTCGATCTGGTAATAGCAAAAGCAAATAAATGTGAACAGCCGATATGATGCAGGGAAAGAATTCCCTTGATCATTATACAGATTTTGCCCATTTCCCCACTGTACAGTGATCTCAGAGTTGGTATATTTAGTTAGGGATGTGTGGTTTAAATTTTTTTTTTTTTTGCGGCTGAGGGAATTCATTCCATAAGTTATATCGGCCGATTGCTGTTTCAATTTTTCGATATTACCAGGTCGACGTTTAGGTATTCGCTACCCTAAACGTTCGATCGGGCAATACAGATGCGAAGAATGTACCTGCTCAACTTGTCTGCTATCACATTGGACTTCACCAGAACATGCGTTGCAATAAGAAAGTGGTTGGAAGAGATCGCCCATTGCCACACTCTGACAGCTTCTCAAAACAAGGGGTAGGATCTGGTTCCTCCTTGTCTGTTGATATACCAGACTAATGACATTTTGTCTAATCGAACTGCAGTCATTCCTAAGGGAAGAGTATCTTGGAAAGCCTGCAATGCTAAGAGCACTGCTCTCATCTCTAGGATGTTGATATGTAAGTTGGTCTCTGTGGGGGACCAAGTGCCTTGGACTGTTTTGCCCATAAAATGCCCCCATCCCATCCTAGCTGGGAAGCATCTGTGATCACTGTGGCCTTGGTCTTGGGAAGAACAAATGGGTGCCCTTGTAGTAACTGATCTGATTGAATCCATCATTTGAGATCTTTTGTGCAAATACTGGTGACCTTTATTTGAGCTGACACTGGTTACAGAAGGCTAGATCATTGTGCTGATAACAGCAATACAGAATTCTCATATGATATCTGGCTAACGGGACTAATGTTATTGCTGTCACCATTGATCCTAAAATCTGAAGAGCCAGCTGAGCAGAGATTTTGTTGCTGCAGACTATTCTTGTAACTGCGACCGGATGTTTCCACTCTTGCAAGGGGGAGTGAGACCATTGTTTCTTTTCTGTTGAGAATTGCTCCTATAAAGTTTAAACTTGGAGTGGTTTATAGATAGGATTTCTCATAGTTTTACAGTTATCCCTAGAGACAAGCACATCTGGAGAACATTGTCTCTTGCCTTCAATAGTAGATGCCTGGTCAGAAGGAAATGAGACACAGTCATCTAAATACAGAAACATCCAGAATCCATGCAGTCTCAAGTGAGCTGCCACTACTTTTTCTGCATCACGGAGGAGGAAGGGAAAAGAGTATGATATAACCTCTGAAAATGATTCTTTGCACCCATGTATCTGAAGTTACTTCAAGACAGGATCTCTGGTGCATGGATAATCAACCCTGATTGCCCCCAGTGGAGGGCAATTGGGCCTCCATTCAGGAGTGCTGGAAAGATCTGCCAAAGAAAGCATCTCTGGATCCTTGGTTCTGTGGGCCTCCTCTGCCACGATGGTGGCATTTACCATTGGAGTTTCTGCTTCTGCCCCTGGTGGAACTACTTCCATGTGTGTCTTGAAAAGACCCTTTGG